>NC_071111.1:3700000-3762500 GCF_024256425.1 Clarias gariepinus | reverse complement strand
TTAAAAAAAGGTTGTGGCGAAGACTTTAAGACGCGACTTAACCTCCGGTTCACCAACAAAAGCTCAACGTGACACATTGGCGGTGACCTTATTTTGATACAGTATGTTACGGTTATAAAGGTGAGGTTTAAAATCAACGTCTATCAGGATGTAATTAATAAAACACAAAGGGGTGTGGCATTGATAGCAACTAGACTTTCCCTTTAACAGTACGCTGCTTTTAATGTTTATTCCACTAATACAAAAAAAAAAATGTTGGCAAAAAGAAACTGGAAAACTTTCAGATGAAAGAAAAAAATTATAAATCTTTTTTTAAACAAGCACATTTAAATAAATTTGTGATTTGTAGCTACAACTAGCTAGCTATTTAACTCTAGCGTCAGATATCTACTATATATGTAACCCTTGGGATTATTAAGCTTTTAGCTAGCTATGCATGTTTATTGTAAATTTAGCCCTTGTAAAAGACACGCCCTTTATTTCATAATTCAGTTAGCTGTTTAAAATAACGCTATAACTAAACTATAAACATGAAGAATAACCACGAAGATTCTGACCACATCGGACCTGATGTTAGCATGCTAATTTAACCAGCAGTGGTGACTAGCAGCCCTATGTGTGTGTGTGTGTGTGTGTTATATGTGTATCAGCTCATGACATTTTGCAGACAAACTTTACACCTTGTCCTGTGTCCTTCTGTCCACGGTCACACATTATCACTCCAATTTAATTTTTGGCAAATTCGGTCCTGGTTCTTACTAGGAGATGAAAAATGTGTAGAATACGACGTGCAGTTTGACACAAGGCTCCGGTTTCCAGAACACACACACGTAGGCACGCGCACACGCATGCACACACACACACACACACACGCGCGCACACAAACACACTCCAGACAGCTGAGACACACTGAAAACACTGAGCCAGAAGGAAGCACAAGTCCAAATAAGGAAGTGACAAGGAAGTTGTGGACACGATAGAGGTTTAACACAGACTTACACAGAGACACCAGAGGTCTCTCTCTCTCTCTCTCTCTCGCTTTCTGTGTGTGTTAGTCATTATGTCAATGATTAGCAAGTTCCTGATCTGGTGTGAATGTACAATAACTCGTTCTGCACGTTGATTGTAAATGAGAACTTGTGTTTAGTTTCCCAGAAAGGTCACACACTCATATCCTTTACCCTCTAACAGTCAGAATGTCACATTACACCATGCTATTGCTATGAAAGAAAAAGAAATACTTAAGATACAGACAGAGTGTGTTTGTGTGAAAGAGAAAGAGTATGTGTGTGTGTGTGTGTGAGAGAGAGAGAGATTAAAGGTGTAAGATATAAATCCTTTATCACCTGTAAAATCATATTAATGAAAATAAAGTTTATGAGTCATTAATATAAATGAGTATTATTAATGTGTATAACACACACACACACACACACACACACTACTCACCAGCCCCTTCATTAAGTTCACCTGTTCAACTGCTCAATAACGCAACTATCTAATCAGCCAGTTATATGAGTTACTGAGTAACAGGACAGTAACTCAGTGCATTAGGGCATGTGGACACGGTGAAAACGTCCTTCTGAAGTTTAAACTAAACGTCAGAATGAGGAAGAACAGGAATTTATATGACTTTGAACATGACATGGTTGTTGGTCTGAGTATTTCCTAACCTGCTGATCTACTGTGGTATTCATACATAACCATCTCTAAGGTTTACACGGAATGGGGTGAAATAGAGAAATAACCAGTGAGGGCAGTTCTCTGGGTAAAAATGGGTTGTTGATGGCAGAGGTCATCAGATCTCAATAAAATAGATCACCTTTGGGATGTGGTGGAATGGGAGATTCACATCATGTGGTGCAGCCGATAAGTCTACAGCGACTACGTTATGCTTTTACCTCAATTTCCTCAAAATCCCCATGGAATGTTTCCAGCACCTTGTTGAATTTATGCCATGAAGAATTGAGGCATAAGGGGTCCAGCCTAGTACTAGTAAGGTGTATCTAATAAAGTGGCTGGTGAGGGTATAATTGCAAACATGTTTTTAAATAAAAAATAACCTAAATAGAGTAATAAACAGAGGAAAATAGTCAGTATGTTACAGATAGTAAGTTACAGTTGGTCAGTGTGTTACAGTTGGTCAGTGTGTTACAGTTAGTCAGTGTGTTACAGATGGTCAGCGTGTTACAGTTGGTCAGCGTGTTACAGATGGTCAGCGTGTAACAGATGGTCAGAGTCTAACAGATAATCAGTATGTTACAGATGGTCAGCGTGTTACAGATGGTCAGCATGTAACAGTTAGTCAGCGTGTTACAGATGGTCAGCGTGTTACAAATGGTCAGCGTGTTACAGATGGTCAGAGTGTAACAGATAGTCAGGGTCTAACAGATAATCAGTATGTTACAGTTGGTCAGTGTGTTACAGATGGTCAGTGTGTTACAGATGGTCAGCATGTAACAGTTAGTCAGCGTGTTACAGATGGTCAGCATGTTACAGATGGTCAGAGTGTTACAGATGGTCAGCGGGTAACAGATGGTCAGCATGTAACAGTTGGTCAGCGTGTTACAGATGGTCAGCGGGTAAAAGATGGTCAGCGTGTTACAGATGGTCAGCGTGTAACAGATGGTCAGCGTGTTACAGATGGTCAACGTGTTACAAATGGTCAGCGGGTAACAGATGGTCAGAGTGTTACAGATGGCCAGCGTCTAACAGATGGTCAGCCTGTTACAGATGGTTAGCGTGTTACAGATGGTCAGCGGGTAACAGATGGTCAGCGTGTTACAGATGGTCAGCGTGTAACAGATGGTCAGCATGTAACAGTTAGTCAGCGTGTTACAGATGGTCAGCGTGTTACAGATGGTCTGTGTGTTACAGATGGTCAGCGTGTTACAGTTGGTCAGCGTGTTACAGTGTTACAGATGGTCAGCGTGTTACAGATGGTCAGTGTGTTACAGATGGTCAGCGTGTTACAGATGGTCAGCGTGTTACAGTGTTACAGATGGTCAGCGTGTTACAGATGGTCAGCGTGTTACAGATGGTCAGCGTGTTACAGATGGTCAGTGTGTTACAGATGGTCAGCGTGTTACAGTTGGTCAGCGTGTTACAGTGTTACAGATGGTCAGCGTGTTACAGATGGTCAGCGTGTTACAGTTGGTCAGAGTGTTACAGTTAGTCAGTGTGTTACACAGGGTCAGAGTGTTACAGATGGTCAGCGTGTAACAGATGGTCAGGGTCTAACAGATAATTAGTATGTTACAGATGGTCACAGTGTTACAGATGGTCAGAGTGTTACAGATGGTCAGCGTGTAACAGATAGTCAGGGTCTAACAGATAATCAGCATGTAACAGTTAGTCAGCGTGTTACAGATGGTCAGCATGTTACAGATGGTCAGAGTGTTACAGATGGTCAGACTGTTACAGATGGTCAGCATGTTACAAATGGTAAGCAGGTAACAGATGGTCAGAGTGTTACAGATGGCCAGCGTCTAACAGATGGTCAGCCTGTTACAGATGGTTAGCGTGTTACAGATGGTCAGCGGGTAACAGATGGTCAGCGTGTTACAGATGGTCAGCGGGTAACAGTTGGTCAGCGTGTTACAGATGGTCAGCGGGTAAAAGATGGTCAGCGTGTTACAGATGGTCAGCGTGTAACAGATGGTCAGCATGTAACAGTTAGTCAGCATGTTACAGATGGTCAGCGTGTTACAGAGGGTCAGAGTGTTACAGATGGTCAGCGTGTAACAGATAGTCAGGGTCTAACAGATAATCAGTATGTTACAGTTGGTCAGTGTGTTACAGATGGTCAGCGTGTTACAGATGGTTAAAGTGTAACAGATGGTCAGCGTGTAACAGATGGTCAGAGTGTTACAGATGGTCAGAGTGTTACAGATGGTCAGCGTGTAACAGATGGTCAGTGTGTTACAGATGGTCAGAGTGTTACAGATGGTCAGCGTGTTACAGATGGTCAGCGTGTTACAGATGGTCAAAGTGTAACAGATGGTCAGCGTGTTACAGATGGTCAGCGTTTAACAGCTGGTATGGTACTGAAGTAGTGACAGAGAGCTCAACAAGCTCATGTGCTATTAACACACATCCGTCTGTGTCCCAAATTTGTACTCCTGGTGTGTTTACTCCAATATTCTCTTTCTCTCTCTCTCTCTCTTTTCATATTATAGTGTTTTTCTTTTGTTCTTTATTGCCTTTATTGTTTTTCTCCAGGAGGAAATATTATGGTCTATAACTGGAGTATGTACGTTTGGCTCCACTCGTGTGGACTCACAGTAAATTAATTGAAGCTGGTGTGGTGCAGCGCGGCAGAGATCAGAGAGAGCGCTTCTGCCAAAGGTCTCGGTTTGGGACGCGGCCATAATCTCTCAGGAAGCCCAGGCTTTTACATCAGGCTTAATACAGGAAGCACAGAGAAGCAGTGTGTGTGTGTGTGTGTGTGTGTTGTGATGGAGGCACACACATTGTGATGATAGAAATAAAAAAGAGAAAATGAAACACAAACGAAGCACACGAAACAAACACAACTGTACACACAACAAACACATTAAACAAACAACAAACACACAACTGCAAACACTGTACACATAACATACAAATAAATACACACAACACCCTGTACTGTACATCACTGGGCCTAAGTGTTGTGTGTGTGTGTTTTCTCTTTTTATGTTTCTTCGTTAAATGTCTTTTTTCTTACTTCCTTCATTAGTTTGTTTGTTTATTTTTTTTTATTATGACATATTGATTTACTTCTTTTTGAATTTTTTCATTTTATTTTATTTTATTTTTTTTATTTTTATGATTCTTCCCTTAAACTCATCATAACCACAGTGTATCTGCCTTATCTCATACACACACACACACACACACACACACACACACACACACATTTGTGTCTAATACTTAAATTTACTCAAAGTTCTAGTAGTTGATTTGTGGTGTTGTTGTGGTGTTGTAGTGGGGTTGTAGTGGTGTTGTTGTGGGGTTGTTGTTGGGTTGTTGTGCTGTTGTAGTGGGGTTGTTGTGGTGTTCTTGTGATGTTGTGGGGTTGTTGTGGGGTTGTTGTGGTGTTGTAGTGGGGTTGTTGTGGTGTTGTAGTGGTGTTGTAGTGGGGTTGTAGTGGGGTTCTTGTAGTGGTGTTGTTGTGATGTTGTAGTGGGGTTGTAGTGGGGTTGTTGTGCTGTTGTAGTGGGTTTGTTGTGGGGTTGTTGTGGTGTTGTAGTGGTGTTGTTGTGGTGTTGTAGTGGGGTTGTTGTGGTGTTGTAGTGGTGTTGTAGTGGGGTTCTTGTAGTGGGGTTGTTGTGGTGTTGTTGTGCTGTTGTAGTGGGGTTGTAGTGGGGTTGTTGTGCTGTTGTTGTGGGGTTGTTGTGGTATTGTAGTGGTGTTGTTGTGGTGTCGTTGTGCGGTTGTAGTGGGGTTGTTGTGCTGTTGTTGTGGGGTTGTTGTGGGGTTGTTGAGTTGTACAGCTTTGTCCTGTTCTGTAACTCCGACTGAGGATTAATGACAGAATTAACGTTTTGTGGAAATGTGTAATGTTTATAATTGTGTGATTTTTCATTAAAAAAATAATAAAAGAATGCACTTCTGATCAGTGATTTATTACTGCTGCTGACCATTCAGCTTCAAACGAACCAAGAGCTGTGACCACACACACACACACACACAGAACCACAACACTGGTTTCAATTTAGCCCGCGGCCGGAAAACACACTTCTGCGTTTATTTATTTGTGGGTAAAAGTGCTGAGTCGCCGCTGTTGGAGAATCTCTCATTACGGGGAGAGAGGAAACGTACACTTAAGTGTGTGTGTGTGTGTGTGTGTGTGTGTGTGTATGGTCGATGGTTTGGCATATGCTTGGAATGTGCTACACAGTCAGTGGCTTTGGATGGCGAAATAGAGGCCTGTGTGTGTGTGTGTGTGTGTGTGTGTGTGTGTAAACCTCCAAATTGAATAATAGGAGGTAAAGATCAGCACGAGGTAAAACTGAGTTACAGTCATTGTAGTTACCTTCCGGTCTAACTCCGCCCACATGCCAGTGGACTGGGAGGGGCTAGGGTCACCGTCGCTACAATTAGCATACGGGTCATTTAATGCATGCATGAAATTGCACTGTTTATTATTCGTGTCGTTATGAATATACATTTGGATTTACGCTTGTGTATACTAGTTTGTGTTGGAAAGAAAGTGAAGAAGGAAAGGAAATATTTCGAGCAGGCTGGAGGATCCAGAGCGTGCCAAGCTTCATCACTTTGATCTCATCCTACACTGTTCAAATTGATTCAAGTATAAGACAATTGTGGATTTGAAGTTTTTCTCATCATGACACGATCACACACAATGTGTCAATTTTAATTTAAATTTAATTTAAAATGAAACTGTTAATTGAAGTAAGATAAATGACTTTCACACTCATTATTGAGCAGAATGTAGAATAGAACTTGTTCCAGCACACAGTTAGATCACACACACACACACACACCTATAGATATTGTGCTGATAGTAAAGTGTTTTGAACATTGTTTTGTTCACTTTAAACAAACGATATTATGCCTAATTAGTACCATATTTACAGTATGTATTTAATATTGGCCCTAAATGACATAGCACACTGTGTGTGTGTGTGTGTGTGTGTGTGTGTGTGTGTGTGTGTGTGTGTGTCTAATTACAACCAGAAGATATATTTCAGCATGTCATGTTGTGGTTACTTTAAACTTTCACACTGTAAAAGATCTCATAAAATAAACATTTAGGGTTATGATCACAATCGCGTCTGGTGGAGGTCGTTTTCCATCCTGGTCTATATCAGCTTCACACACAGAAATATCCTAATTAACTTAATACAAGTCCAATTAAATGTTATTAGCGTTTTTAACGTTTTTAATGGTCATCGTCGCAAAGCAACATTACAGAGTCAAAAGAAATTAAGGGAAATGAGTATGGAATGGGAGAAAATGTCTATAACACAAAAAATAAATGAGAGTGCCATGAGTCACGTGAGAACACTGCTTCTGCTCATTGGCTAAACGAGTCTGGGGCTGGAACAGTAAGACGAATCCAGGTTTTGTCCTGGTGAATACTCCACTGAAAGCCTTTTGCCCCACACTTGACATTTGCTGATAACCAGGGGAATTATCTGGGCAATACACACCGAACATCACCACGGCAACAGAATCCTCAATGATCTTTAAGAAAGAGTTATGAAAGTAAAATTCGCTGTTATGACGTCACCCCAAGTCCGCGTCTGGGTGGGATCTCTCAGTGACGTCACCCCAAGGTTTACTGAAGAGCGATTCTGTAGCTCAACTGTAGCAGCTCTGATTGTCACTGCCTTAACCCTGGGTAATCCATAAATAGGCAAATGGGCAAATGGGCGGAGCACACAGAGGCTGAAACACACCTACTTCATTTAATGCATGCATAAATTTGCATCATTAATTATTCATGTCATTATGACCGTTGTCATGGTTACACAACAACGTTTATCGCTGAGTGAACTGAGATTAATCGATACATAACTAGATTTACATGTGTGTATTCTAGTACTAGTGCTGGAGAGAAAGTGAAGTAAGAAAGGAAATATTTAGAACAGGCAGGACGATCCAGTCCAGAATAACACCTTTAATACAGCTGTCACTCAAATCAGGCACACCCCCAATTATGCTACTTTCATAGATAATTATCATTTTAAATGATGAGTTGCATAAAAACTCACTCCCTGTCCAGTTGTCATGAATGGGAAGTCTAGCTACGAAGAGCAAAACTGTTTTTTTTTTTTTTGTTCCAGGCTGTAAATATGTTTATTGTTTATTTGTTTACACTGGTAAAGTTGGTGATATGAGCATGGGGCTCAATGGGGACTGTCTCGCTTTTGGAGCCAGTGGACATTTGAGGAACTGTGTGTTTTGGCATTTTTTCATGGCTTTTTTTTTTTTTTTTTTTTCAGAACCGGACTTTACGCCTTGGACTGAACAAAGCAAACTGAAGAAGAATAAAATAAATAAATAAAGTCACACCTCTGCTTTAGTTTTAAATAAACGCCACCCCTGAATGCGCAATGAAGGTGTAACTACTGAGTAGAGCTGTAGTTACACCTACAGTCTGAACACTGATGTGTGTGATTACAGTAAATGCTCCCAGTCAAACGAGTAGAAAAAGACACACAACATAAGACAAGTTACACAGGGACAGGTGAAAGGAGTTAAAGCAGGAACCTCCAAGAAGAAACGAGAGCTGTGGAGTAGAGGATCTTCGCCAGCAGGTTTCTCTTCAGTGAATAAATAAACTCTAACTCTGCTTTAACCAACCAAAGGAGGGTTGCATTCCAAAAACAGCACAGTGTAGTGCACTTCCTTTCCCTCCCCTAACACACCTGCCTCCACTCAGCACCTTGTTAACACACACTTTAGAAGTGTTTGTTAGCGTGAGCTTTTAATGTAGCTTCCGGCACGCGCACACACACACACACACACACACAGTATGTACAGCCTTATAGACTGTTAATGGCCTGATGAGCTGAATCAGGTGTGTATGTGTGTTTAAACAGGACACACACACACACACACTAACATGTGCAGAACAGGATTGAGAAATATGATTAACCAACCAGGGCACGTCACAATCCAAAAACAACAAATCGTGGAGAAGTTCTCTCTCATTCCTTCAGCTCAAGTCCCCACTTTTCAGCACTCAGTCTGAAGCGAGAGCTGGCCGAGGAACGCCGCTTTCATCCTCAGCCAGGAAATCAGCCAAGCTCGAACGGTCCAGCCATACGAAAGCCATTAATGCAACACACACACACACACATATGGGAAACAGCATAGGGGGAATGCCTTCACGAATTTCACATCATATTTTATTAGAATATAAGGCGCATTTGATGGGTATATCTTGCACGATGAGAATCAAATGTTTTTTTTTTTTAAAGTATAATTAATTTGTTTCAATCGTTCAAACACATCTTTAGTACTTAATGCTCTTAATTAGGTTAGAGATCCCACCCCCAATCCCACCCTCATCCAATAGCCCTTGATGCTACTTTAGCCAATTGGACCATAGTTCCCACCCCAATGCTATTGTAGAACCTATTTCCTGCCCTTGCTGCTATTGTAACCAACTGTACAGTATTTCCCACGCCTAATGATATCACAACCAACTGGAAGGTAGTTCCTCCCCAATAGGATCAGGGGTCGCTCGGTGGTTAAGGCTTTGGTCTACTGATTTGAAGGTCCCAGGTTCAAACCCCATCACTTCCAAGTGGTCGCTGTTGTGCCCTCCAATGCTCAGATGTATAATGAGATGAAAATGTAAGCTGCCCTTGATAAGGGCATCTGCCAAGTGCCTAAGTGTGCAATGCTACCATAACCTTTCAGGAAGTATTTATTGCCCCAATGCTATTGTAATCAACTGGAGAGCAGGTCCCACGGCTGTTGAAAAAAACGACAAAAATGATCCCCTCTGTAAAACCACCATGCCCTTTAGATTAACAATGTTGTGTATTATGTCACATTCGTCTTGAAAATAAATATTAAATCTCTATATGTTCATCTACGAGCTATAAATAACAGCGATTAGCCAATCAGAATTCAGTATCGTAACGTGCTGATCACAAAAGCTCAAGTTTCTGTCATTGTGTCGTTAAACACCATAATAGTAATTTAATGATGTGTGTGTGTGTGTGTGTGTGTGTGTGTGTGTGTGAGAGAGAGAGAGAGAGAGACTAGTGAGTAATCATACACAACTACAGTACTATTAAATGTAATTATTTTATTACTAATGTTTCTGTAGATTTTTATTCTACCCTTATAATCCTCCCCAGATAAAAGCCATGGAAAGGAACAGATGAGAATTTTGTCAATTGCATAATTAAGTGCATGTGTTTTGTTTTTATGGCTCCAAGTTGATTTAATGAAGCTTATATATTTTTTCATTTAATAAAACTGTTCTTTAAAAAATTGACATATTTTACAATCATTTTGTATAGTTAGTTATAGTCGACTACCCCCCCACCCCCCCACCCTGCCTCAAAAATATTAACCAATATTGTTTTCACAATATTCCCACCCCAATGCCATTGTAACCAATTGTAAAGTCCCGTAGTTCCTGCCCTATTGTATTTACCATAGTCTTGATAGATTTACTGTGGATATAAGTCATATTCTTAAGAAAGAGAACGCAACTGAGCAACTTTATTAGCATATCTACAGGACACCAACAGGACACCACCTTGGTATTATAAATGTATATATAGATATACATATATTTATGTATATTCACTTTGTTCACATGATACAGGGAGACACCACGTATACAGCAGGAAACTGGAGCAGAGCTGTTATGTTTTATTGTAAATTATAAATTTATATTATCATTTTTAAAACTGAATTGTGTCAAACTGAATTTGGATGTAAGGCTTAAACTAAGTTCAATAAAACACAATAATAGTGGGTTTTAAATAGATTCAGATTCAGAATTAAAATATTGCAGGCTACAAACCGGGGAACTAACGCTAACATCTGTGGCTGCAAATGAACACTTGCCAGTTTGTAATAGGGAACAAAAGTGCTCCTCGTTCTCCTGTGGCTTTGGCAAAAACATCCGAGCCGCTCTCAAGGAAAACTCTCACCCTTTTACCCCTCCAGCAGAAACCATATAAAAGCAACACGCTCCATGCTGGAGAGGAGATCAGGGGGAAGGAGAGAAAGGATGAAGAATTAAAGGAAAGGAAGAATGCTGCCTAAGCAGATGAGGAAATGTGTCCTAAGAAGCAGCTGACACAGGATGAAATGCTAGCGAGGAAATCAATCCTGTTATTAGGAGAAAAACTCGCTCAGTGTTCAGAAACGTGAAGGTTGTTTAGGGCAAGAGAGGGTTTTTAGAGAGTGACAAACGCTGTGCCATTTACAAGGCTACACAAACACTGCAGTCCTCATTTAAACAGGTTTATAGCAGTGACCTTCTTTTACAACACACAGAGGCACTGAGCAGTAGGTTTGCCGTTAATGTCCCGGATATTTCCTCAAGCAGATCGGATAAGTCAGGAGTCACACAGAGTGATTCTTTCAGAGTGAAGATCGCTCCATCAAACACCAACATTCAACATTTAAAAACAGCGTTCTCCAACAAACATCAACATTCACCACCAAACACTGACATTCTCCATGAAACACCAACATGCTCCATCAAATGCCAAAGTTCTCCATCAAACATCAACATTCACTACCAAACATCAACCTACTCCATCGAACATCAACATACTTTACCAAACACTGACATTCTCTATAAAACAACATGCTTCATCAAATGCCAACGTTCTCAATCAAACATCAACATTCATCACCAAACATCAACATACTTCATCAAACATCAACATTCACCGCCAAACACTGACATCCTCTATGAAACACCAACATGCTCCATCAAATGCCAACGTTCTCCATCAAACATCAACATTTACCACCAAACATCAACATACTTCACCAAACACTGACATTCTTTATAAAACAACATGCTTCATCAAATGCTAACGTTCTCCATCAAACATCAACATTTACCATCAAACACTGACATTCTCCATGAAACACCAACATGCTCCATCAAATGTCAACGTTCTCCATCAAACATTAACATTTACCACTAAACATCAACATACTTTATCAAACATCCACCAAACATCAACATACTTCATCAAACATCAACATACTCCACCAAACACTGACATTCTTTACAAAACAACAAGATGCTCTATCAAACGCCAATGTTCTCCATCAAACATCAACATACTTCATCAAACATCAACATTCACCATCAAACACCAACGTTCTCCAACATACAGTAACATTCACCACCAAAGACTGACATTCTCCATGAAACACCAACATGCTCCATCAAACATCAACATACTCCATCAAACACTGACATTTTCTATGAAAGACAAACATTCCTCATTAAACACTGACTAAGTGTTGATAACATTATCATTTGATGAAGGATGTTGGTGTTTATGAAGTTTAATAGAAAACATTAGCTGCAGCATCAGTGACACTCGTAGTCTGTTGCTGATGTTAAATTCCTCAGCAGCTTTTCAGTGGTGTTTGTTTTGCTACTCCTCCACTTCTGGTGTTCCAAAAAGGCTGTATGGTCTTAAACACAGCAGAGAGGAAGTGTGTGTGTGTGTGCCTGAGGCCTCGCATCCTGAGTGTAATGAGACGGTAGCTGCAGCATTGGCGTAGTTACACCGGGGAGACAGAGTTGTGTAACAAACCCAAGGAAATGCTTCATAAAGACGACGCATCGCTCTGGCAGTGTTTTTAAAAACACTTTTTATCAAAGCTTCCTATGACACACACATCTGTCTGCAGCTGTGTGTTTACAGTATCGTGCACACTTCCTGTTATTGGGCAAAGAAATAAAAAAAAAAGAGTAAAGGATTAAAGATCCGCCTTAAGTTATATAATGTCACGTACAGTTTATTATGATAGAATATATTTAATAAAAATAAAAATGTTGGAATAATGATATCTTTTTTGCTTTTTTAAATAAATGTAAGATTTTAAAAATATATATGAATAATAATTCATCTTAAAACTAATTCTGCTTTTGTCTTTCATTACTATTTTAACATTTTTTGGTCGAATTATATTAGTAAGTGTTTTTTCATTTATTTAATAATTTATATATAATTTATATATGTAATAAAATAATGGGTAATTTTGAAATATATTAGTATAAAAAGAGAAAATCACCAAAATATTATAAACTGACATGATAAATCAGGTCACTTTTTTATTATAAATTAAAATAATTTTTTTTTAAATTAAATAAAGCAAAAAATATATAGAGGGTCTTTATTTTTAAATCATCGATAAATATGGTGTGTTTGATTTATTAGTCAGCTCAGAACAATTTGTAGAGGAATTATACAAAACTACTGATACCTAATTAAGAATTAGAAAATTTTGTACCTTTTATATATATTTATTTTTTTATTCATTAGTTTATTTATTCTTTTTTTAAGTTTTAACTCAATTATTAATTAACACAAATATTTATTTTGACTGCAGTAATTCCTTTTAAATTGTGCTTACATTAAATGTGCCAAAAAATATTTATAATTATTTTTTCTTGTTGTTGTTGTTGTTTCTCACTTCCTGTTGTATAAAAGCTCAGCGTGCACACCGGAGGAAGTTCTGAAAATCGGCCATGAGCGATGTTTTTTCCTCCTGCTGTTGGGGTCAAAGCCGGTTCCTCCAGGTGCATGACCGACCATAACACACACACACACACACACACACACACACACACACACTTTCTCTCTCTAGCCTTTTCCAATCCACTGGTGTCTTATGTATAAAATAGATGGTGTGTTTGAAGAGGCTTTTGGATGACCCGCCCACTAGAGCTGTAAAAACTAACAGCAGGGTTTTACAGCGAGAGAGAGAGAGAGAGAGAGAGAGAGAGACAGAGAGAGACAGAGAGAGAGAGACATTGGCATGCTGAGCATTCTTGTGGTCAGAGAAAGGAAATGTCAGCCCACTGCACCGATCTGGTGGTCTGGACTATTAAAACTCACTCAGGAGGTAGGTGTGTGCACTCTATGTGTGTGTGTGTGTGTGTGTGTGTAGGTGGTCTGTGTGTAACATTTACTGAGCATGTGACTCAGGGAACCGTCAGGTCGATGCTGATTTTACAGGAATAATGTGTCACATGATGCCTTTAAGTCCTCACACTTGAGTCACATGATTCCTTAGTTTCTTTACATTATGCACTAAAACATCTACCTTGTCTGTCCCGCTGCACTCAGGGTCTCCTGTTTCTTTTGTAAAATCTCTACAAAAACAGAGCAGGTGTGATACAGCGATACCTTGGAATACGAATTTAATTTGTTCCGGAGGTGAGCTCTTAAGGTGAAATTTCGTATTGCGAAACGGATTTTCCTATAGGAAACAATGTAAACGCAGATAATCCGTTACAGACACCTAATAATATTCCTAATAGTATCAATTTCCAACATATACAAACAATCAAAACATATATAAAAGACATGTAAATGAAGTAAAATCTGAAATAAATAGATATTAAACCTCACTCAACCTTAATTTATGATTTATGATAAATTAATGATTAATTTTGGATATGAATATGATGCTGTCTTAAAAAATGGTAAACTCGATTAGCTTGGCTTTCCAGTGATGCATACAAGGTTTGAACAGTTCCTCGTCGTACGCGCAACTTAGCCGGCGTTCGGTTCGGGCACTCGCATGTCGATAATGCTTAGCGAGTAAATAACTGCATTTGAAAATAAAGTTACATCCAGTCTGCCTATCTGTACATATATCTGTTATATAACTACAGTACACAGTAGCTACATCTGGCAAAAAGTCTCCTGTTTGACTTTCATCCCTTGAGATGTAACATTTGCTCTTAAAGCTTAAAAGAATAAACGAACAGAGGGAGTGAAGGAGAATAATGTGCAGCGTCCGCACTCTGAGTGCCAAAAGCCTCGTGTAGGAACCTGTCGAGTATTAATTCTGTGTAAGATCACCTGCGAGCTTGTAAAAGACAGCTGATGAAAAGATAAACAGAGGAAAAAAAAGACAACACACATGAATACAGCAATAAGTACAGAACACACCGCGGGCCAAACAGCCGAAGGAAGTTAGGAATATTTACTCCATAAAACAAAGAGAAAATAAAACGAAAAAACTGGTTTATCATCTACACATTCAGGAAAAAAAGAAAAAAAAGTATCTGATTTTAAAGATTTCTGGAAATTATTTTTATTCATGCCGCTATACTCAACAACTTTTTCTAATTTTTATTTATCACAAAGTACTAAAGTTCATTATACTACAATAAACCTGTGTATATTATTGTAGGCAAACTACAGTATTTAACATTAGATGTTTAGACAGGACCCTGTTGTGCATGTACCAACCAAAAGAAACTTCAGACTAGAAATAAAATATCTTATCGAGGGAAAATATCATGAATATAGTAAAGTGTATCTACTGTACCTTGCTTAAAATAAGATTACAACAAACCAAATATAAGATTATTAAGTTTATTTTACATTTATTTTTATTTGCTAGTTTTTAGAAATGTATTTCTCGAATAAAGCAAAATGATCTGCCAACAGGATGAGAAAGTTTCGCCTACAACTTTAGCAACATTTGACTAGAAATAATCTTAATTTTCTTATATTTGTTTTGTTGTAATCTTATTTTAAGAAATTATTGATAGATTTGACTAGATTAAAGAAAAATTCACTTCCACTCATGTCATCTTGTGCAGTGGATGAGGTTTAAACCATCTGTTCAGATTTTCCCCCTAATGTCCTAATGTGACCTCATATAAGAGAAGCCCCTCCCCCCACAGGCTGTTGCTGTTCACTGGAGGGTGTGGCTTGGGAGGAGCTCATTTACATAGACACTTAAAGAGGAGGTTTTACCACTTGGGCACTATCGCACGCACAAACACACACACACACACACACACACACACACACACACACACACACACTTTGGGAGAGCTGTAAACCTGTGTTACCTAGTTAAAGACATAGTAGCATACGGGACCTTTAATAGTTTAAACCTTGTCATTATTCACCATTAGCTGGTCGTTTATAGTTGTCCTGATCACAGTGTTTTACAGGATTACTCTCTGATCTGAGGTTTTTCTTCCTCTACAAACTCTATAATTATTAGAAGTTTAAATCTCCGTCCTTCTCTCTCTCTCTCTCTCTCTCAGCACATCTCTACAAATCTCCTAAAGCGCACAAATTAAGACGTCGCTTTTGCCGCCAAAAACAAAACAAAGTGAGAAAACACACACACGGCCACATGCCGCTAGATCACGTCACACTAATTACAGTCCTGCGGCGAGGAGAAGAGGAGCTGTGGTGAAGACGGAGACAGAGATGTCAGCAGAATGTCTGGGGAATAGGTTTTTATTCAACACATGGAGCAAAGTTTTATATCAAAAGACGCACGCACACACACACACACACACACACACACACATGATAGATCCTGGAAATTAAAAGAAAGAAAAATAAATGTTTGATTTAAATTCATTCTAAATTAATAACTCCTAATGAAATAGTCATTGTGTATTTATTTATAAAACCAGAATTAAAACATTTAAATATCTGATTAAATATTTAAAGTAAACTAATTAACACCTCATTAAAAGTTAATGACTACAAACCAAACATCCGCTCAGGTGGTGCTGGAGTGCAACCGCTAACATGCACCTGGTCACATCATGTTACCCATCAGCCCCTGCTGGTCATCCTCACAGTCACATGACCTATCAGATGACATCAGCACCAGCTCTGTCTCTACTTCCTCAACTTGTCCCGGATTTCCCTAAAAGTCTCTATGCCTCGCTTTGGATCTGTTCTCCTTCCACGCTGATATGCTAATGCTAATGCTAATGCCTGTTCCCGTCCCTTGTGTTGTTTTTTTTGTTTTGTTTGTAAGATTCTATTATTAGTCACACAGACCTAACAGTAGAGTGAAACGATTTAATTGGTAATATCCCAGCCAGAAGGGCGGGGTCAGAGGGCGGGGTCAGAGGGCGGGGTCAGACAGCACACGGCGCCGCTGGGCCAGAGAGGGTTATGGACGTTGCTTGAGGGTTTAACAGTACCAGCTTGGGGCTGCTGGGGCTCGAACCGTCCGATCAGAAACCCAGCGATCATTAACCCCCTGCGCCAGCACTCCACCATCTTTAATGAAATGTTTAATAAAGAAAAGTCCACACCTGCGTCCTTATACGCCTCAAACTACACTACACAACATTACTCATAATTAAACTCAGACTACAGGTCTATTTATTCTTTTTTTATATATATTATGTTATTATAATTTTTAGTTTAAAGTATTAGTATTTTTTTCATTAATAATTCTGACAGACAATACTTAACTAAAATTTAAAAAGCTTTTTTTCTTTAAACACACACACACACACACATCTTGTTATTCTGTATTGAATAATATAATTATCTGGTGTGTAATCTGACTAACAAGCAGCTGATTCAATTAACACACAATTACTCAGATACACTCAGGCCGAATCTTCACAGGTGTATTGACGCTAATGTTAATAAGCATGTAAACACCTGATCTCTCACTCCCTCACACACACACACACACACACACACACACACACACCCTGCAGCTGAACGAGTTTTTGTGGTTTTGAGTAGCACTCTCATTTACACACATCATTACACACACACACACACACACACACACACACATTACTGTGCTTAATAAATAACTCAGTTATTTAGTCAAATAAATAAATAAATAAACTCCTACTTGTTTGTTTTCTTCTTGTTTGATGTCTCTAAGTCACATGACTCTCAAACAAACTTCGCTGACTTGCTAAGTCATTAAACAAACAAACAAACAAATAAAGCCAGAACATTGGGATTTAATAAATCTCTGTCAAAAACTTCCACTACAGTTTTAGTAACATTATAATTAATCCCACTTCCTATATATATATTTAGTTTTTTTGTTTCGGTTTGCTACGGGTTCAAATTGTGTAGTAATGATCAATTATATACCAGTAACCTGGTGACAGGGGGCGCTGAGGGTGATATTAGGGTGCCGAGCCCCGCCCCGCCTCCAAACTCCCCAGATCTCAATCTAACCACGCCTCATGGGATACACTGGGCCCCGCCCACGACCCACAGCACCCAAAGGTTCCAGACATCACAGCAGGTGTCCAGAGGCCCTGCAGAGCCACACCCTGCCCACGAGGACCCAGCTGACCCAGAAACAGACGAAAGAAAGGTGGTGTATATATTATATAAAGCGCTGAGTTATAATTATCAATCCCACTGTGCGTTAACTTACGCATGTTGCTGACTTTAACATGGACAATTCATCCCAGTTACTTAAACACATTACAGAAACAAAATCATAAGTTCCCTTATCAGTGATACCATCCTGCTGGCTAAAGCCCCTCCTGGACACGGCGCCACTACGCTGCCTGTGATTGATTATGGAAGTCATGAATGACCACAGAAATGCTAGAGATACAGCGGCTCTACGGGTCATAAAAGGCTCTAACTCCACCCCAATAGTTTAAGCATGAATTCACGGTCCATGAGGGCAGGCTGCGGATGCCAACGGGTCGCCCTGACACACTGCGGTAAACCACGGGCTTATGATCTGTAAATTCACAGAGAAAGCAAGAATCCATAGCAACCATCATGAAAGCGGGAATGTTGTAATAACCTTGTAATAATTTTACTGTTGCTCACTTTAACTGAACTCATAAATAATCAGCTCCTGGGTAAGACATGTGACTCAGACCTCAGCGCCCCCTGGCTGCAAAAGCAGAGCAGGAGATTTTTAAATAGGAGCCTGAATTGATTTGCTGAAACATTGTCCTGTGACTTGAAGTAGCAGAAAAGGAACAGGTTTTGGAAGGACCTGAGTTCGTATCTCATACTCTTACACCAGGCGCTGCATTTAACAGTCCCATAGTTTCCTGGTTTTTCCTCACATGTTGTATGTTTTTCTGGTCCACAATCTTACGTATGTAAATATAGTTCTTTAGGTCCTTTAGTCTGTCGTCTCCTGATCTTATACAGAATATTGTCTTTATCTAATCATGCAGTGTTTTAGTTTCTCTACTTCCTTTCCAGGTCCCTATACTTTGCTTTTTGCCAAGGCCTCTAGTCAACACGCTTTAATAGATTTGTATAGATCTTTATTTATACATTTATACTAAATGGTGATTGGGATATGGGGGTCCAGTCTCTTAAACACTTTCTTAAACACTTTCCCTAGTCTCTTAGTGCCATCATTATGCTAATCTCATTTCTGCTATTCGAAACACTAAACACAGCATGAACACCTAAATATAAATACACCCATTAGAGAAGTTGTGTGTGTGTGAGAGAGAGCTTGTGTGTGTTTTGTAATTTGGGATGGAGCCTTGAAATAGTGCTATTAGGAACACTAACTAGACATGCTGTCTAGTTTGGGACGGAACCCTCGGGCTGTATTTTGGCTAAAAGCCTGTGGAGTGATTTGTGAGGTGAACTCCCATCACTCTTGAAAAAATGAGTGTGTGTGTGTGTGTGTGTGTGTGTGTGTAGGGGAAGCTTGTACAAGCTTCAGAAACAAAGCCTTTCATTCAGACAGCAGCATTCCTGACATCTCCGTGACAGACCCTGAGGTCATGTATGACAGAGGCATGATGAGAAAGCGAGTTGTTTACTTTCTCATCATCCCGAGACAGTTTGAGAGATTCAGAGTTTCACTTCCTAATGAAAGCATCAAAAGACTGAAACCTCTAAAGGCTCTGTGTCAAAAACGGGCAGAACGACAGTAAATACTATGTCAAAAATATTAACCCAATGCAGGTAGAGTACCAGAGTTACCCAGGAAAACTGGAGGGATGAAGACGACATTAGGCTTCACTGTACACCCGAATAAGGTGGCAAAAATCCAAAAAATGTAAGGTAATCAGTTGCATCAAATTTTTTAAGTTGTGATGTTTCCAGTTTTAAGTAAACAGAACTATGAGTTTTTGAGTTTGTTGTACACATTTATATTAATCGTTCTTTACTTGCATTATTAATTAGCCTAACTCATACTATTCAATAGTAATTATAATTTTTTTAAGTTGTTGCAAATCAAATAAATTGTTGTTGGTCTTTCGGCAGTGGGTCACTACAGACAGACAGTCCGCACACAAGCTTATCACAGGTTTCACACCAGATGCCCTTCCTGACACAACCCTCCTGTTTTATCCAGGCTTGGGACAGACACTTCATCCAGTGGCTGAGAATCGAACCCGGGCCTTTCGCATGGCAGGAGACACACCCACCACTGAGCCACCAGTGCCCTACTGCCCTCATGATGTCAGACACAAAATCGCTGATACTTCAAATATCAAGTTTGTTTAGCTAACTTGAGAAGTGTCATTTCTACAAACTCATAAATACCAAAAAATTCTAAATACTCATCAAGGTCTATTAATTCGAACTAGTTGTAATTATTTAAGTTAACAGTCCTCAATATGTTTAATTACCTTGAGCTTTAGGGTTTACAGTGTATAGGAAAAGGACAAACTCAGGGACAAGGAAATGGTGGATGAGAAAAACTAGGGACAGTGATGGAAAGGGGACAAGTATGGAGAGTAGGGCGCACTATGAACATATGACACAAGTGAGTGGACAGTGTCAATGTTTTCCACTATTCTGTGGAACATGGTGGACACTGTAAACTGGGGCACAAATGCATCTAATGGGACACTGAAACTCAAAGCCACTGAAAAATAGGAAAGAAGGAGACAGTTTAGTGACCCGTTTTTACTAAGACTAAATTAGTAGAGGACACTGTAAACACTAGGAGACTCTAGAAACAAAGGAATAAAAAACAATGACTAAATCTATTAATACACTAATATATTATTTATAATCTATTTCCATAATAACTTCTATAGAAAAGAATAATGTTGGAAATAAAACTGCCCTCATCTTGTCATCTTATCGACGTTATCGACATGTTTAAATACATGCATCCATTATTGAGTAATAAACTCATTCCTATTGCTATATATAATATAAATGTACATTAATGATATGTGTCTTTAATCAAATAAACACTACTATACCAATCTATACTCTAGTCTAAGTGCACCTCATATAGGAGGAAAATAAGAGTGCAGCTGTAAAACCACTCACCACCAGCAGAGGGAAGTGTTCAGCTCTCAACTCCCTAAGCCTCCAGCTTCACCCTGACCAACATATACTCTGTATATATATAGACATATTACTTATTATGGTTTAGTTTATCCCCAGTCCTTCTTCTACCGTATACCTTTGTTGTTGTTGTTGTTGTTGTTGTTGTCAGTATTGCTAATCCTCTAACGTTTAAGCCCCCAATTTAGTAACCACTTAGTTTTAATTTTAAAGACGAATATCTCCTTATGTTTTTAAAAAGTTACTAATCCACATGTTGCATTAGTTTTTTAGTTTCCGTTTGCTGAAAATTTCCTTTAAATTATCTCTTTTTCATGTTTCCTAGATCCTCAATTTTCATTCTACCCTCCTAGCTACACTGGTTTCTTAGTGTTTTTACATTTTCTAAGAGATCGTGATTCGTTGGTTTGGTAATGCAGGTATCACCAAATTGACTCTTGAATTTATTTTTTTTATATTTTTATATTTTTATATTTTTATATTGGTTGCATTTAAGGTGGTAAACTGTTGCAGTTCCTCTATCCTCCTGCAGGTGGACTCTAATCTATTCACACACTGGCAGGCAGCATTCTTTGTGGTAGGAGTTATTTATTTGTTACATTTGTTTAGAACTGTAACATAATAGTAATAATAATAATAATAATAATAATAATAATAATAATAATAATAAAATTAGTATGTATGGAAATTTGTAGAATCTCAATACAAATTGTATTGCAGCCTAGGTATCATGATCATGTGGTGTGGCGTGATCTCTGCTGATCCCCATCTCTAGTCTCTAGTCTAGAACTCTTCTGCTCATCCCGTCTTTATGTTTACATTAAAAAAATAAAAAAAAGTAAAGCAGTAAATATAACACACATTCAGGTTCTGCTGCATTGTGGGGACCTGAGAGATTACAGCGTCTGTAGATTCCATAGCACTATTAGCATCCTAGTGATCTTAGTCCCCTAAATCACAGTCTATCTTTGTAAAAGTCTTAGTGTCATGTCCTAGTACCCTAGCCTTCCTAGTACCCTAGCCTTCCTAGTACCCTAGCCTTTCTACAGTCTTTAAAATCTCAGTTTTTATACTTTTTGTTTGCCTTTAGTAATTTTACCACAATTTACACAAAGCATCCCAGCTTGTTGCTATATTTCAGCACACACACACACACACACAGTTTTAGGTGCTATTATAGTGTCCCATTGGATAGCTCCCAGCTAATTTAATACGCCGTAACACAAAGGTCACAATCACAGTCTACAGCATATGAGTGCATGCTCATACACACACACACACACACACACACACACACACACACACACACACACACACACATTTATGGATGGCCAATGTGAAGATCAAAGGTCAAAGATCAGCTCACACGTTATGAGGTCATCACTCACCCTGGTCCCTTAATGAGTTTTTTATTAGACTGAACACACAGACAGCAATAATGTGACCTCACACACGTGTACACACGCATGTACACACACACACACACACACACACACCATGACTTCATAAGCACTTTAGATTTTTATTTATTTGATAAAATTTAATAACATAAAACAAAATGCCGTTTAGTAAATGTGGTCTTTTAGAATGTGGTCTTATATCATGTAGGTGTACACACACACACACACACACACACACACACACACTCATTATTCTTCCCTTGCAGGTAAAGTCAGTGTGACCCATGTGTGAACTTCCCTCTGATCGATACCTATAAATCCTTCTTCCCTCTTCTGCTGTTCTGTGAGTTGATTTCCTCCGTCTCTCTCTGCATTCATCACCCCGACACATCCTCATCAGCACCACACTCAACCCCCACTTCTGCCCCCTCTGGGGTAGAGGCTATTTCCAGGGGTGCTTACAGGGATGATGGAGAAGATGAGGAGGTTTATAAGGGGAAGAAGTTAAATAGGATAGGGGTATTAGAGGGGTAGTGGTGTGGTTTAGTACAGGGTTTATAGAGGTTGGGGTTTTATCTGAAGGTAAAGGTCTTCAGATGAATGCTTGAAGATGTTTAAATAAGAGTGTGAGTATATAAAGGTAAGAGGGCGTGTTTAAAGAAGCAATCTGTTTACCTGTCCTCGCTTTCACCTTCTTCCACCTGTCCCTCTCCCTCAATGTCTTTTACCTTTCACACATTTGGCAGACGCCCTTATCCAGAGCAGCTGTCATTTTTATTTCATTATACATCTGAGCTCCAGGGGCCCAACAGGGACAAATTAGTGGTTGTGGGATTTGAACCTGGGCCTTTCCGAACCATAGCCAATGCCTTAACCACTAAGCTACCCCGGACCTTCACATTCTCATTCCCTCCTCTCACCTTCTACCACCTGTCCCCTCTGCCTCATCATCGCCACACCCCCCTAACATCAGCTTCTCTTATCTCCACTGTCCTTTACCTTTTCTCCCTTGTCCACCTCCATCACCTTCTCGTACCCGTCCTTCTCCCTTACTATTATCTTACCTGTGCCCTCTTCCTCACCTTTCCTCGCCTGTCCCCTTCCCTCACCTAATCACCTCCCTCACCTTCTCGTACCTGTCCCCTCTCCCTCATCTTCTCCTCACCCCTCTAATGCCAGCTTCTATTACCTGTCCCATCCTTCACCTTCTCCCAGCTGTCTCTTCTCTTACCTACATTTAAGACATTTGGCAGACACCCTTATCCTGTCATAAGCGCTTTGAAGTTTCCATCATTAATATATCCTTACACTGGTTCACTAGGTTATCAACTAAAAGAACCTGTCCACCTTCTTCACCTTCTCCATCTTTTCCTTTCGTTAATTTTCACAACCCTAACTCACCTGTCACTTGTGTCTCTTCTCACCTGCTTCAGTGGATTCCCATAGTCCTCATGTCCTGTTGCACTTGTCTCACCACATTCCCCACTCTCCGTTATCTATGGGAACCCATTGAAACAGGCGATAAGAGACACAAGTGACCTGTCTAACCTCTCTCAGGATTACCTTTTGTCTTCTTTATCACATCCCTCACCTGTCTTATCTACCTTACTTGTCTTACCTGTCTCACTATTTGTAATTGTCCTTAACTGTCTCACCACCTAATCCTTAATCTTCCTTCTCTACGCTGTCTCTCACCTGTCTCACTGCCCCTGTCTCTGTCTCTATGAATACAGGGAGTGTAGCGCCGTGCTCTCTAACTGCAGGAGCAGAGGGGTTAACTGAGGGTATGGGGGTAATGAAGCAGTAGTCTGTTTCCAGGTGGAAGAGGTACACCAGAGCAGAGTCAGGGGGGTTAGTATAGGAGGTGGCGGTAATGGAATAATGTTCTGAATCTTCGTGGGGTAAGTAGAGGGGGTAGCTCACACCGGGACTACAGAGACTCCACACACCACACTGCTCCCATCTCCACTTTATTACGCGCCGTATCCTCTTACAGCTCAGGCTCAGTGATGGTGGGGGGCTCGTAAATCCTCCCACATGATGTTTAATAAAATAATATGAAAATATTGCCTTATCCCCAAAAGCTGCTACATGAAGGAGGGGTAATAAATCAGGGCAGAAGCTCATGTCTGCCCCCCACCTCTGCCCCCAGTGCAAGGGATTAAAGGCCTCCTGCAATGGAAATCTGCAACTCGTAGCTCATTTCGAACTAACATTGCGGAATGAAACACACACACACACACACACACTCTCTCTCTCGCTCTTCTTTAATAGATTTAGTGCTGTTTTCAGTCAAGTCCAAGCCTCCTTTAGTAAATCAATATCTTCACTAAATCAGTTTTCTTTTCATTCATCTGTGTGTGTGTGTGTGTGTGTGTGTGTGTGTGTGTTAGGAATCGCTCGGGATCTATGGACTATGAAACCAAGAAAACTGGAAAAATGTTTTAAACTAGACAAAATTAGGCAACAGGGAACAAGAAAACTGATGAACTATAAAACAGCATGCTGTGCATTGTGGGTAAATTATACGCCGTGATATGACTCTACTGAGCGAGACATCGAGTATTACAGGGAAGACCATTTCCCATGATGCTCAGCAAAGCTACACAGACCCCAAACCGCACCAGAGTGTAGAAAGTTCCTCTCTTAAAGAGTGTTTATCTTTTGGTCCACAGCATTCATCACATTACACAACCTCCATATATCACACACTTCTCACACACTCCTTACACACTCCTTACACACTCATTAGAGGGTGTCAGCAGGGACAAGGCCATCTGAACGGGACGACTGAGCGAAGGAGATCAAATTAGAGGCTACGAATGAAACACAACCGCACATCTTTCAGAGCTGAGGTCTGTTTAATAAATACACAGGAGATCGTTATTACTCTCACTGATGCGGCGCAAATGATTCCATCTGCTCCCACTGCGGTCGCTTTCTAGCGTCCATACACACTTTATCACATACCTAAGAAAAACTCATCATAAATGCATTAAAATGAAAACATCTTTAAATGGTGTTACAGTAATGGGATGGAGCGCTCAGACAAACACCGAGAAGAAGTGAGAAGCAGATTCCAGTGGAAACTATTTCATCTGTCTGCTTTGTCAGTGAAACTTTGAAGCCAAAGGACTGGGAGTTAAATTTCATGGGTAAAATAAAGAGCATACAGATGGACAGTTTGCTGTTTTCCATATGACACGAGCTCAGTGAATAAACAGAAAAAATGAATAATCTGATGGTTTTTGCAGCCACTCCATAATGCCCCGCTCCCACCTCTTCACGATCACATGGCACCAATTTTATTAGCACATGCAAACTATTTCAATATTCGAGTGGTTTATTTTTTACAACTTTTCATCATATTGTACACAAACACAAAGTCACATAACCACAATAATACAATTCTCTAGAGCTTTTAAGCTTTAAATTCATTTTATCTTATTAAAGAAATGGGTCAAACTTTGAGCCATCTCTACCGTTCGGTTGAGGTGTACTGTATACATATACGTACACTGCGTGTTTAGTGTGCCTTTACAAAATATGTAGAGTGAAACCTTGGATTGCGAGTAGGAGGGGAGGGAGCTTACTTCAGCTTCACACACACACACACACACACACACACACAGTGCCTGCGCGCACAAACGGAAAAACTTATCTGTCGGGATTTATTTAAGGTAAAGTAATTAATTTTATTTTTACTTAATATTTTGTGGTATTTATTTGTATGTATTTATTTTTTTTAAATAACGGATAACAGATAATTTTAGTTTTCATTATTTCTTATGGGAAAATACAATTTGGTTTATGAGTGTTTTGGAATACAAGCAACTTCCGAGACGAATTATGCTCGTAATCCAAGGTTCCATTGTATTTCGGAGCTCGTGTTTTATAGTATGGCATGGGGTATAAAGTGGATCTAATACTAAAAATATTTGTGCTGTTTCACAAACATTCAAAAAAGAAGTATGTGACCTTATATATATTACTGTATATGAAATGATAACTTACCATAACGTGACACCTCACTCGGAAGAGGCTTACACTGTAGTCTGTTTATGGGTTATGGCAACTGCTTTTAAAATGTTAAGAAACTTTTTTTTGCTAATAATTATATGTTGCTCAATATGCTAAACCAGCAGAACATTTAAGAAACTCATATGCCTGTCTACGATTTAATCATAAATGAGAGCTAAACAAACAAACAAAACCCCCCGATCAGGCCTGTGTGGGTGTATCAGACTGCGTGATGATTGACAGCAGCATTTCCATCCCGACATGCATAGAAACAAGTTATGAAAGTGTGTAGGAATAACAATGTGGAGCTTTAACGGTTCTTTTGTTCACACACACACACACACACACACACACACACACACACACACACACACAGTCCTGAACATCATGTGCGGTGTTGGTGTATTATCTACTGTACATATTCCTTGTGTTATTGCAGTACGAGCTTTGTGTGTCACTCACCTCCTATTTCTTCTTCCAGCTGGTTTAAAACATCCTCCTACAGCCACGACCGCAGAGTTCAGCATGAGGAACGCTTGCCAAGATCAGACCAAGTTTGCGGATTTTTTTTATATATATATATAATGTTGGTTGAAAACAAATGTTAAACACTTTGCCTTGGCTTTTTAATGTGCATACGTTAAGTAATAAGTGTAAAAATAGTAAAAATAGCTTTCCTAGCTCTGTACATTATAACTGCTTCCCCTGGGTTATTCTATATCACTTCACTGTTTAAAAAGATAAAGTAAGAATAATTTATAGTGTACTCTCATTCCGTAATAATAATAATAATAATAATAATAATAAACAAATCTTATGGTAAATGTTTATTGTTAATTTTATGCTTTGGTTCAGCACACTGTTGTCCCCTGCTGGCGTGGAGGCTTTTTTGTTTTTTTTTCAAATTTTGCCAGCAGCCAAACCTCTGTAAACTTTATTTCTGAGATTTTCTTCCTGAAGTGCTTCAAGGAGACTTTTCTCACAGACAAATGTCTGCACTTGAGGATAATACACTAGGAATGCAGGAGTGACACTTAGCCTCAGGGTCCCTGAGCGACCGCAGAAAACACAAATACATAGAGAAGAGGGGGCTCAACCTGTCCTGACAGGTAACACACACACACACACACACACACACACACACACGAATGTATGCTTTATGTAATATAAGGTCATTCCAACAGCTTTAGTGCCGTACCGGTGTTTATACAGTAGTGTATAGTGGTATTTACAGTATGTTCAATTTTCTTATCATATTTATAAAAGTCATGAGTGTATCCAGATTTACAGTCTGTATTTTTTTTATTCCATGCCTTACATTTAATATAACTATTACATTTATATAAATAACTAAATAATTACACGATTACAAGATTATAATGTATCTTAGCAAGTGAAAATATCTTCAGTACCAGAACATGCATGTTACTCTACAAACCTAAGATTTTATATATGTGTGTGTGTGTGTGTGTGTGTGCATATTTTAAAGTTTAAATTGTTGCAAAGTTTAATTCCAATTTTCCCTTCATTTCAATGCTTACAGTTTACGTTCTTTAATCCTCTTTCCCTGCTAATAGAAACATTTGCAATATAGAATGTAAAATTATGTTTGTTTGTTCTTCAGTGCAGTTGTGTTATGGATGAAATAGACAGCTTTCTTTTTTTACAAATATTTGTCAGATTTTACAAAAGAAGAAAGGGAACATTTATATTTATATTTAAATTTCATAATTGTACAAAGATTTTGGCATATTTTAAAGAATAAATTGATATAAATAATATGATTGTGACTACATTTTCTTCTCAGGGTAATGCATGACATAGTGTAGTGTCTTTACTACAGTAATAATAAAGTATGCGTAATCTGGGTGTGTATGATATAGAAGGTCAACACTCCATATTTAAAGCTCCATATTACCATGCAACACTTTTCCATTCTCCTTTGTTTTCAGGGACTTTATGGGTCTAATTCATCCAGGGTCCTACAGTAGATACAGAAATGAGTAACGCGGTTTGCGAGTGTCCCGCAAGAGAAGCAAAGATTTTTAATAAATTTTGACTTGGAAAACGAACAAGTCTTGGTTTACGAGCACGGAGTATCATGTATCACGCAAGCATTTCTTGTTTTGAAGCCGAGTGTCACGTGATCACAACTGAGCCAACGCTTTTTCTCCTGCGCTGCGTAATCGTCTCCCCTGCTGGGTTTAGTGCTCGTCTCTTACTGGTATAATCAACATTCCGTGCACATGTGTCCTGTTTACTATAAGACTGTGACCACGTGTGGGTGTGTGTGTGTGTGTGTAAAACATATTTTATTTTGTGTCTGTATGCGTGTGTATACAGCGGGCGTGTAAAGCAACGGCAAGTCTCATTAGAGAAGTTAAAGAACCATTTTCTCTCTCTGCTCATGGCTCAGGCTGTGTGGCATCCCAATTTTCCAAATAACAGAGTGCCATGTTATCCCAAGAGCCATATCCCAAAACCCCAATAGTAACAAAGCCCTATGTTTCCAGATCAATACACCCCGAAAGCCCTATGTTTCCAGGTCCCTATATTAGCAGTGCTATATGTTTTCATGTCCCTATATCGCCGGAGCCCAATGTTTCCATGTCCATATGCCCACCTTCTATTTTTGAGGCTCCTAGGTAACTATGGATGCAGGGCCCTATATGTTCAAAACATTTTATATTGTTATGCGATGATATTTAAAGTGCCCCATATTTTTCTAGGATAAAAAAAAATGAAGCAGATTTTTGAGCGCTAACAAAGTAGCTTTAACATGTCTATGTGTCTCATTCTTATACATTTAAATCACAAGACCTACGTAACTAACCTGGATAAAGAATTAACAGAATGGGGTCTTTAGAATTAGTATGCTAACACCATCACCTAATAAAATGCAGCACGTGCTAGCCTGAGGTCAAGTGGGTTCATCACTTCAACGTAAACGAGGCAGTTAGCAGAGCTCATGGTGGGAAGATAAGAGGATCAAAAAATGTGCACACCTGCACTAAGTACGAAGTAAAAATAGTTTCATTAACCCACACACACACACACACACATTGCCACATGCACATCCATCACTTCAGGCCAGCTTTGATCACAATCTAAATGGCTGTAATGCAGTCCACTATCAACACGCATGCAGTGAGCTGTAAAAATGCCGGTGTGGGAGAATACGGCCTGATAAAAACAGATTTATAAGCAGTTGGGGAATTATAGCGTGGCGTGCTAATGCTGCTAGTCGTTTTATAAAACACTGATTGTGAGGACCATTAAATGCAGCAAGCTGTGTGACGAGATGAAAAAATGAAAGTCAGTGAACTCGCTATGTTAATGCACTCTATCATGTGGGGATCAAGCCAAAGGCAATGTCTTCAGACTTAACACTGATTTAACAAAGGTATTTTTACAAAACACCTTTTATTATAAGCTACTGAATCGTTTAAACCCACACCAGGGGTAGCTATAGAGCCAGAATAGCGGCCGAGGCTAACAATTTGTGAGTCTCTTTTGTCTTGTCTCATTTTAACTCTTAATTTAGAGTTAAAATGAGACAAGACATCTCAGAAGTGTTGACTGAGGACAGTTTGACTAGCTTACATCCACCTGTGATATCGAAATTTCTATTAGCTTTGTTGATAAATTACTTTAACAGATTCTGGAAAAACTAAAACATCAAGAAATGTTATGAAAAAATATTTTCCAAACAAGAAAAATTTAATGGTCTTCCGGGTACTCCAGTTTCCTCCCACAGTCCAAAGCCAAGTAGGTTTGGTTAACTGGTATTCTCAAATTGCCCGTAGTGTGTGTGTGTGTGTGTGTGTGTGTGTGTGTGTGTGTGCTTTGTGATGGATTGGGGCCCTGTCCAGGGTGTACCCTGCCTCGTGCCCTAAGTCCCCTGGGATAGGCTCCAGGCCCCCGCGACACAGGGGTAATGACGGTGAGTGAGTGAGAATTTTAATGGTTGCTCTTGAGTTTTAATGTGTTTCAGGGTGTTTTCTGATGGTCTGTAATGGAAGTAACCACCTACCCATGACAAAAAGGTATACAGTACAGTAAGTGAGGTCTTGTGGCATATAATAGCAACAAAAAAACAATAATGGAAACCTTCATGCATGTGATGGACACCATTAGAGATTTCAGTCAGTTTCTTGTCTTTATGTTAGACTGTAACTGTATTGTAATGTAAAAACTTGTGGTGTAGAAATAAAAACAAACCCCAGCAGAAACGTTCAAGAGAATTTCTATTATGTAACAAAAACCATTAGAGACTGATAGTGTTGTTCAAGTTCAAGTTCAAGTAGGCTTTATTGTCACTTCAACCATATACAGTTAGTACACAGTGAAACGAAACAACGTTCCTCCAGGACCAACGTTCCTCCAGGACCAGTTGTTAGGAGTAAATACTGTACCTAAAGCTGGGAATGTCTTTAAATTTAACCCATGTGAACATGGTGATGTTGATCAAAAGGTCATGGTCTCGTTTCCGGCAGGGAGTTTTCTGCCGTTTTCCCATGACTGAGCTGCCTCCGTGATTCATGCTAACTTGGACCTAATTTAATTTTCATTACCGTGATATCTGGCAGCGTTTCAGCGCTCGACGCCCACCTGAATGGATTCCTGCTGCATAATATATGTTCACATTAGCAAATAAACCTGGCTACATGCTTCCCGCTAAACCACACGGGATCATGTGTCAAGCAGGTGGAAATGAAATCCACCTGGCATGCTAGTGTTGCTATGCTTACTGCTAATGATTTTACTAGATCTAATAGCACTGTGCTCCTTATGGGAATGTGTTATAAAGAGGAGATGCTTGAGGAGGCAGCGAATAATCTCCGTAATTGTGCTTATTTGTCTTGTCCACTGGTGCTGAAGTTCCTTAAGTCCACATGGGAGTTCTGTATTACTGTATTTTGGAGTACATTACTGGATTTATTGCACTAAATATATGATAAACGAATAAAATAGCCCTTTATAAAGAGACCAAAGGGTGGCTGTAGATGGGCATGTTCCAATTACAGGTCCTATTCACTATACAGGGGACATAATCACCATCTTTAGCTTACTGTAGGCACGTCCCAAACCACACACCATATTCACTATATAGTCTTTTAATTTTTTAAATCTTTAAAAAAAATTAAAGCTGTTTTGAGACAATGACTATTATTAAAAGCACTATATAAATAAAATTTAATTGAATTGAGTCCAATCAGTCCACTGTCCCAAACCACATACACCCTATTCACTATATAGTCCACATAATCTCCATCATCAGTCCACTGTGGGTGTGTCCTAAACCACACCCCTTATTCACTATACAGTCCACATAAATACAGTCATCATCAGTCCACTCTGGCCATGTCCCAAACCACACACCCTATTTACCCGATGTGGGAAACAAATCCAGGACCTAACAATCACTATATAGTCCACATAAACACTGTCATCATCAGCCCACTTTGGGCGTGTCCCAAACCACACACACTATGCACTACTGTATATAGTCCACATAAACACTGTCATCATCAGCCCACTTTGGGCGTGTCTCAAACCACACAGTCCACATACAAAAGTTTTTAGGATATTAGGGATCGAGGGATTAATTTGAAGCCAACAAAATAGATACTTAAATGCATGAGGAACATAGTGTGGAGCTAACGAGTGCATGCTAATGACATGTTAAGGCACAACATTTGCATAAAACACTAGCTGCGTTAGCAGAAACACTTTTGTAAAGTTAGTATAATTAAGATGTCTTTATATTAGAATGATCAGAGTGAAATTTGTGTGTGTGTGTGTGTGTGTGTGTCCAGTATACCAAAGCACTAAGACACACACCCACACATACTCTGTTTTTATTCCTTACTAATGGTGTATCAGACAGCTGTGCTGATGTATTAATGCAGCTCACACACTCCTAGGAGAAAGTGGACTTCTCACCACCACCTCATTACCCAGAACCATGCCAGCCTTACACACACACACACACACACACACACACACCTAAGCCTTATCTACTTTGTTTTATTTCTAGTTCCATATTTTCCACACAGACCCTGATTCTGCGTCCTGATTTTCCAGGTCATATCATAGTCCATATTTTTCCAGTCCCTTTTTTCCCTTGCCTTCTCGAGATTCACTAGGGTCCTTGTCCTCTTCTTTCTATTAACTTCTTCAGTCCCACTTGTTTTCCTTGTTCCCTACTCGCTTAGTGCCATCCCACAGCCTCATTTCCCTACTCCCCTAGTCTCCCCTAGTCTCCCTACTTTTACTAGTCCTACACATTTTCTCACTAACACCCAATCATCCCAGTTCTACAATCTCACTAATCTGCTTTATGCCTATTGGTGCCCTGGTTGCCCTAGTCCTCTACCCCATCATAGTCCTATTCCAACCAGTCTCTTGATTTTTTTCGTCCCCTGTTGTCCTGTCCTCACTACTGCACAATTTCTCGAAGTGTCCCCAGTATCTCAAATAATATCCCAATTGTACTAGTCCTACAATCCACCTTACTGTTCTTGTCACTCCTTTCTCTGTTTTAGCACTCCTCGATTACCTGTAATTTTTCTGGTGCCATTAACACACTGGTTTTCTAAGTCCAAGTCTCCCTAATTTTACATCTCTTACTTCTATAATGATGTTCCTCGTCTTCTAGTCTCCTACTGTATGTTTCCTAGTAACACTAGGAACCAGACTTCCCCAGAACTTCTCTCACTCGTGTGTAAATTCTCTGAGCAGCTCTACACACTGATGGTTAAACAGAAAGAAGGTATACTATACATTTGTCTCTTCATCTCTCTAATTCACCATTTGCTTGTGCTTTACTCCCTTGTTTTTGTTTTGTAGTAGGTGATTTTGTCCGTGTTTTCTGCATCACTGAGTCACAACAATTTAGAAAATGGATATTTCAGCAAACTGATGTTGCCGCAGTGTAATGCCTCCATCTCTCTCTCTCTCTCTCTCTCTCTCTCAGGCACACATACACACAAAATGTTCCTCACACAGTCATGGGAATTAAAGTGGTCCTCTCTTTACATGTGCACGGGGTGGTAATCGGGAGGCTGGGGGGAAATAAGCCCCCCGGTGCGACGGTAATGTTTCAGCATAATGACGTTCCCGTTATTTCAGTGCTGCCCGATGTTTCATGTACACAGTGTGCTCAGAAACGGTCTTTATTTGCAGCCATGTTTCCCTCAGACATTCAAGAACCTTTTAGTGAACTGAAGAATTCAGTTCCTCAGTTATTTTGAACAATCAATTCTAGAACATGTTTGTGCTGAGAATAATGGTCAAGCACGCAAACATATGAATATGACTTTCTGGTGTGTTTTGTATCAAGTTAAATGCACTTGAGCTTGAGATCATAAAATGATGACCATCATCATCATGATCATAAAATTTCTGAATTTATGGTTCCATCAGTTACAGGAAATCATCCAGGTCCTGAAGCTGCAAAGCCCCAGACTATCATGCTACCACCACCATGTTTGACTGTTGGTATGATGTTCTTTTTATTGAACGCTGTGTTAGTTTTTATGTAATGGGATTCACACTTTCCGAACAAGTTGAACTTTTTTTTTTCACAAAAGCCTTTAGCTACATGTTTTTTGGCACATGTGAGACGAGTCTTTGTGTTTTTTCTGGTCAGTAGTGGCCCATTGTTGAATCATGAACACTGACCTTAAACGAGGTGAGTGAGACCTGCAGTTATTTAGATGTTGTTCTGGGTTCTTTCATGATCTCCTGAATGTGTCGTCGTTGTGCTCTTGGAGTGATTTTGGTAGGTCGGACACTGCTGGGAAGATTCACCACTGTTCCACGTTTTCTCTATTTGTGGATAATAGCTCTCACCTCGGTTTGCTGGAGTCCCTAGAAATGGCTCTGTAACCCTTTCCAGACTGTGTTTGTTATACTGTATGTCTCATAGATTGTGTTGCTTTTTTAGATCTTTTAACATGCTTAACTTTGTCAAACCTGACATATAAATGTGACAAATGTGCAAAAACTAAAAAATCAGCAAGTCAGCTGATTCAAAAACATTTTTACAGAACCGTAGTTAGCTTCGTAGCTTGCGTTAGTCATGAACAAAGCAGTAAGGTGAGTTGTGAACCTTGTCAGTGCTGTGGTGGACACTCACTGTATTAGCCACTACATTGGTAAAGATTTTACATTTAGGCATTTGGCAGACGCTCTTATCCAGAGCGACTTACATTTTTATCTCATTATACATCTAAGCAGTGGAGGGTTAAGGGCCTTGCTCAAGGGCCCAACAGTGGTTGTGGGGTTTGAACCTGGGATTTTCCGAATCGTAGTCCAATGCCTTAACCACTGAGCTACCCCTGGCCCTTTGTGATTTGAAATTTACACAAGTTTAAGAAGAGTGCTGAGTCACTGTAGGTCTTTAGAAATGCCTCAGACCTCGAAGTGTTTTAACGAGCAGTAAAGAAAAACAACATGGACGGTTTAGAGGCGATTCAGAGTTTAGGATGGTATAACGTTATCACTTATGACTAGTTTGGAATGTTGTAGTGGTACTCAGTACTGGACTTTACTCGCCTGCCTTCACCCATGATCATAAAGCAAATACTTATTTCCAGTCTATAGAGAAGTACAGGGTCAGGAGTGCTGCCCTGCCCCGTGGTGCAGTCTTGGTTTGTTTTACAACTGCAATTCGGTCAATACCTTCAGCTTCAACATGAAGCCACAACAAAAGCAGAGAAGGAAAAATAATGCAAGCAGGGAGAAGTATAGGAAGATAAATAGGGAGACAAATCAGTCCACAGTTTCATCTGCGAGAATGAAGAGGAAAAACAGCAATTTACCTTCTTTTGATCATCCAGTTTTTGACTTGTAGACTTTTTAACATGCTTTCCGCTGTCGGGTTGTACATCCATCACTGTCGGACCAATAATATCCCCAAAAGAGTGAGAGAGAGAGAGCGAGGGAGGAAACAAAAGGAGTGTGTAGGAGCGAGGGAGGCCTTGGGTCACATCTTTTCCTCCAGTATTAGCAAACGAGAGGAGAAAAGAAAAGACAGAATAAAAGAGAAGACTGATGTTATCGGCAGTCAGGGTAGCACAGCATGTTCTTCATCCACCAGCAGCCATCCAAAAGTGATTTTCCATTCAGTTCATCCTCCAATGTTCTCCCTTGTTCTGTGGCAAACACTTACTCCTTACATCTGGAAGAGAAACACGTTTCATTATATGATTGTCAATTTGTCTGCACGTAGCAGCAACTTTTGTTTTTCTTCTCCGCTTTCATTTATTTATCCATCCAGTGATCCGACCATTTATCTTTCATATTTTATCAATTATCTATTCATGCAATCACTTATCCATCAATCCATCCATCTATTTTTCCGATGCCTCAACCATCCATCCATTACGTTTCCAATAACCTGTCCCTCCTGATGAACTCTATCTATTCAACCACTCAATCACCCAATCTATCCTTCCAGTGATCCACTCACATATCCAATTATTCAATTAAATGCACTAATTCTTTTTTCCAATTTCTACTCCCACCCTATCCATTCCTAGGCCAGTCAGAAGCCCTGGATTTCAAATGAGGTCAAGGCTCTCCGCAAGGACCGTAACACTGCCCTTAAGTCCAAGGACACAGCTCTTTACAGTGCTGCTAGAGCCAACCTGAACAGAGACATCAGGGAGGATAAAGGAAGATTGAAAAACACAATGCTAAAACCAATGCATTGCAAGTGTGTCACAGCATCCATCATATAACCAGCTACAAGATGGCCAGCTGTATAAATGTCCTTACCCGCAGTACATGGGCAGATTAGTTACCAAATTCACTGACGTTGGACTCTCCCAACTCATCTTCCCTGGATCAAGGACTTTCTGACAATTTGTTCCCAGTCTATCAGATTATTTTAACATCTCTTCTCCATGCAAGCCACAAGGCTGTATGTTAAGCCCCCTTAAAAACAAAATAACTCAGACAACCTAAAGTTCACTACAGACACTGGAAAGGGTTCCTGCTATCAGGTTTCTCGGTGCACACATCATGGATGATCTCTTCTGGACTACAAATGTGGTGTTTGTGGAGCAGTAGTCAGGATGTACAGCAGGGACGACTTCCTGATGATCCCCATCGTAGACCGTGGCTGGATTGAGAGTGCTCTGACATATTGTATCTCTGCATGGCACGGACAGAGAGAGCCCTTCAGAGGGTCATTAACACCTGCAAGGAATCACTGTCTCCCACTATCATTCATCCAGTCAGCTCTCGAAGTCTCTTTAGTCAGTTGTGGACAAAGATAGAGATACCTGAGGCCAAATATTACTCCAGTAAAAATAGGAGTCCTCCATCTACATTTCTATTAAAGTGGTAACCTTCAAATTACCCTAATTATTAAAAATACTGAACTTGTGTTAGCAAAAAAGTCTCTCTCTCTCTCTCTCTCTCTCTCTCTTTTCCTTTGTCTCTCTGTGCTTCCTGACTGTGAACATACAGTTTCGTCACTGTCTGCAACCATCTCTGCTTCGAATTTCAAATACCTGTAGGATTATTAAGCACATTGCAAAAGAAACACAATTACGCATAGTGGTCAGCAGTGGGCAAAATTCCCACTTCAAATACCACACACCACTTTGGTAATGTAATACAACACCATGCAGAAATGTGTAAGTACAGATTTCCTGTAGAATGTAGTCGAGTAAAAGTTTAACTTTTCTATTGATAAAAGTAAAGTAAGTAAAGTATGGATTTGTAAAATACTTGTGTTTAAGCTGCTAAACTCTGGCAGATGCTTCACGTACCAAACACTGACAGTGTGGATGTCAAATTAGGATTGTTACAGGATTCTGGAATATTGTGTGCAATAACATCTCTCTTCTACATTAATTCATCCATCTTTCAAACCTTCCATCTACCCAACCATTGGTCCAACCATTTCTCCATCCATTCATTGACCATCTATCCAAGGATAAAACAAGCAAAATGTAAACTTTCTCATCTAGATTTCTACATTTTCTTCATATCTATCTATCTATCTATCTATCTATCTATCTATCTATCTATCTATCTATCTATCTATCTATCTATCTATCTATCTATCCATCCATCCATCCATCCATCCATCCATCCATCCATCTATCTAACCCAACCTGCAGTTCCTAAAACAGAAGTAGGGCGATCGAAGCGGATCTGCCCTCAGGGCTGAGCGTGATCTCTGTTCACTGGATTAAAAATAATTCACATACTGCGTGAAACACAATAACACTGCAGAGGATGCTCACTTCCTCTTAGTCCTCACAGGGAGGAAAAGTAGACACCAGTCAGAAAGCTTTACAACAAACTCAAATGCAAGTCTAGTAATAAGCCTCAAGCACATAATCTACTAGTATGTCCCCAGTTAACCTGTACATCGGTCCATTCAACTTTCTATCTGTCCATCCATCTGTCGATTTATTTGTCAGAGCCATTACATGCACAGTTCTGTTGAGTTTAAATGTCCAAGTATGGCAGGGGGATTGATTTATTACTTTATTCCTTTACAATGTAGAAAGAAATAAAAATCTGGAACCATCATGGAGTTAGAAAGTGACTCCAAACTTTGAAACAGTAGTGTAGGTGGCAATATGTCTACTGGTTTGTTTAACTGAAAAACAAGTTAGCTAGTGGCAAACTGATAGCATGTTGAAGGCTGAAAACATGGACGGATTTGCAGGGATGTGCATTTCTTTTTTGTACAAGCGAGACACTCGACATCTCTTATGTTCATGATGTTATTCCAATGCAGATGGCACAGCTGTAGTGCTAGTGCCTTTTCCTACAGTTACACCATTTGTTTGACTGAGGTATACATTCTGGAGTAGCTTGACTTCTAACCAGATCATCTGGCTGTGCTGGTGCATCATACATGCACTTATTTCTATTATAAGTCTGGTTTTCGTCAGACTAACACAGTGTCATGTAAACATACTGTGTTAATTCTGCATGATCATCTGCTTCTAATTCAATTTGCTCTTTCTGTCCAAAGAGAATACAAATATTATGGTCATTGTCATGCTGGACCTGAATGGTCGAATCAGAACAGATTCTGCATGTCTGTTTGCAATAATTCCATCCATCAGTTTCCCTTTCTGTAGTTTTGTAAAACGCTTCAGTTCGGTTGGTGTTCTGCAGTGATGATCAGAACTCTCTGCAGGAATATCAGCTAACAAGGACCCGTTCTTATACAGAAAGGTTGTTACTAACACCACACACACACACACACACACACACACACACGCACACACACACACACACACACACACACACTTTTTATAATGGTCTCTGTCCAGTCCTGTACTCGGCTCATTTCAGATCCCCGTACGGTGTTTGTTTCGTCTCGTTCCCTGACCATAACGCTTCAACATGATTTTCTTGAAATCATGTTACTCAGGATGCAGCTCTGACATCGTGCAGCTTTCACACATGATGTGGAACACACTGCAGTTCGGCTGAGGAAAGAAACAGGGATCAACATGCCGAACACGAGCTGAGCTCGAAAGCTGCTTTTATACTCCAGTAAACGTATGAAACTCTCAGACGAACAGGCCGGAGTCCCAAGTGGGAGCAAACGTACTCCTGCAATTAAATATTTCCAAATAATTTTAATTGATTAGTTGCAGAACATGTGTAAAAACTTTCAGAAAAGAATAAATAAATAAATAAATAAAATAACAGCAGTGTATGCAGTAAAAAGCTGCACATCCCACTTACTGACCTTCATGCGCTTTTTGTTTCTTTTTCTCATTTCTCTCAGTTCGCTAACAGAACAGTTCCCTCCATTCATAAAAATGTACAAATTGTTCCTCCTGAGGAACACGGACATGTCTGAGCAGCGTGACTCTTATCCTCTGGAGGAATACAGACATCACAGCGAGGAGCTGAATGTGAAACCCTCACCACCGCATCAGCTCGAACCTCTGCGTCACGCGTAATTACCTGACGCTGAATTCCCGTCTGTTCTTTCTGCTAAAACGCTTCTCACACAGGGAGGCGCAGATTATCCGCCTGCTGAACGTCTCCTCCTGTTCGCCTCCTGATTGGTTCAGTCTTACCCCGGCTGTGACCCCAAATTAATTATTCTAATAATCAGCAATTAGTTTCAGCTGTTCGTCTCTTCGTCTGTTCCAGTGTTTTACAGATTTGTAGCTCAGTGGCGCCCCCTGTAATGCCAGTGTTTACAGCTATTGCCATGATCCTTTGATTTTTCCTTTAGCCGTCCAACATTTATTCTATTAATTATCCATCCATCCATCCATCCATCCATTTACCTGTTTTTTATTCATCCATCCTTCAGTAATTCATAGACGGCTGTCCATCAGAGCTGTGATCAGTCCAGCCATTGACTTCTTTCCATCCAGTCAACAGGCTGACTGTTTATTTATTCAGCTCTTTAGCATTTTATGCATTGATCCATCCATCCATCCATCCATCCATCCGTCCTTCAGATCACTCATACATTTCTACATTTCAATATCCAGCCATCCTTTTCTCTGACCATTTATTCATCCAGGTATTTATCTGCTATTGTTACACATTGTCTGGTTTATCTTTGTTAGTTTCTAGACTTCAGTGCGTTTTCACTCCATCCATTCGTTTATCCATCCATGGACGTCCAGCCATAAACCCTAAGACCAACCCAGTCAATAACATCCATCCATTAACCTTTTAATACCTTCTTCCATCCGTTCCATCAATGAAATTCAACCCTTTCCTTCCTCTTTCCTTACATTATCTCCTCACACACTCTCACACAGGAGCGCTGCTCTCTGCTTCCAGTTCACATACAAACTCTACATTTACATAAAACACAGCCAGACATAAAACTTGTGTGTGTGTGTGTGTGTGTGTGTGTTTCTATACACGCATGTATGTGTGTTTATATGCATGCATGTGTGTGTGTTTGTCTTCGTGCATGCATGCGCCTGTATTCATGCATTTGTGTGTTGTTCATGCATGCATGCGTGTGTGTGTGTGTGTGTGTGTGTGTGTGTGTGTGTGTGTTCTCCCTGAGGACATGTCATGAGGCAGTAAGACAGATTTATGTTTCTCTCACACTGAATCTCAAATTAAACCAGCGCTGCGACCGATAAATCTATAAATCACATTCCAATAGCCTCATTACTGCAGAGCGCCACATTTCACACCACCTGTCTGTCTGTCCATCTGTCTGTCTGTCCATCTGTCTGTCTGTCCATCTATCTGTCTGTCCATCTGTCTGTCTGTCCATCTCAACTTCTGTTTGTCTGTCTGTTATTGCGTTTATCTTTCTGTCTGCCTGTCTGTCTCTATCTTTTTGTCTGACCTTGTGTCTGTCACATTATGGCACCCATGGTTTAATGTGCAAAATCTTGTAGCACACACACACACACACACACACACACACACACACACACTATTACAGCAACAAGCCCTTTAATAAAAGCCAAATCCTATTAACACACACTTGAGGTTCCAAGGGCATGTGTGTAGGTCTTTTTCTCTCTCCCTCTGTGTGTGTGTGTGTGTGTGTGTGTGTGTGTGTGTGTGTGTGTGTGTGTGTAAATCTTAGCCATCATGTTGTTTTCCTCCTATTACAAGGCGACAAACTGACATTTCCCTTTGTTACAACCAGCTGAGCATGCAACAGGACACACACACACACTCACACACACACACACACACACACACACACACACACACACACAGCAGTATTTGGGAAATGGTGGTGCATTTTTTACACCACTGCGGTAGCGATTACGAAAAAAATAACCTGATTGAGCAATTTGAGCCTTTTCAGCACAATTTCAGCTCTGGCAGCAGCAAATAACAAACACGTACAATGTGTGTGTGTGTGTGTGTGTGTGTGTGTGTGCGCAAGATCTTTTTTCTTAAGTGCAGCTGGTTGTGTTCCATACACACACACACACACACACACACACACACACTAGAATCAAACTAATTAATGAAACACAGAGTCACTGATCCTACTAGAGTAAATAATTAGCGGGAGCAGCAGTGTGATCTCTGACTCGACCCGGGATCGTCGCAGGTGGATTCTTCTGTGATCGTCTGGTTTGGTCTGTAAACATTTCAGTTGATCTAAAAGTCGTTTGATAGGTTTCATTTCCATTTATTAGATCTCCTCTGTAATGAAGCGATCTGCTCTGTGATCCTTTGATCTGCTCTTTGATCTTCTCTGTGATCCTTTGATCTGCTCTTTGATCTTCTCTGTGATCCTTTGATCTGCTCTTTGATCTTCTCTGTGCTATTCCATTTGGTCTGTTATTTTTTAATTAAGGTTTTGATTCCTGATTGGTATTATTATTATTATGATTGTATTAATTTAGTAATATTTAGTGTATAATGTCTGGATTGAAAATTGTGGGATTCATTGATATTGTAAGCTCCTATCACCCTTCTGAAACCCTATTGCCCCACATCCTGGCCTTGACCCTGCGTGGAAGCGTGGCCAGTCGCTCAGTTCGGGAACATTAAACACTCACTTCCATGTGGTTATTAAGCTTGTGATTATTTAGGCTGTAGGGCGGCGCCAGAGATTCTCTTTAGCTGGTGCTATAGGGAGCTTAAACTGTGAGTCTCCAATATAATTAATAATTAATAATGAATATATTCTACAGCAACACTTCCAACACACACACACACACACACACACACACACACACACACACACACACAGGTGTACATGCACAGTATTCACCAGCTCATAGGATATAGTTGGTAGGTTCACAAGCCACACTATATAAATACTCCTCTGAATATTACATTTCACACGTCCAGGGCCTGACACAGCCTCAGACTCAGAGATCACACACTCCTGCTGCTCGCCACTAACACCTCCACTAATGATGTGCCAGTGCTCTGTCTCAGAGACCTGATGCTGCATGGAGATAACTGTACCGAGGCAGAACCTGTACCTTCAGTCTGTCATAACAAACAAGAGAGAAACATAAACCGTACACTCAGACATCATCATAACAACACACCGAGTCCCCACGTGTGATGGATATTAACTAAAACAACTCTTTATGATGTCATTTTGCCACCCAGTGGGTGAGACAGATCACCTGTGTTAGATTTATCTGTAGTCATTTACAAATAATTGGATTGTTTTATTCACTTATGTATCTTATCTTTTATTTTTAGACCAATATAACTTTACTATACTCTTTATTAATTTCTTTCTTACTCTCTTGCCCTCTAACTATTCACTCCATACCACATTCACCCCTACACCACACCCTTCACCCCTACACCACACCCTTCACCCCTACGTCACTCTCTCTAACCCTACACTACACCCTTCACCCCTACACCACACCCCCTTACACCTACACCACACCCCCTTACCCCTACACCACACCCCCTTACCCCTACACCACACCCCCTTCACCCCAACACCACACCCTCTTCACCCCTACACCACACCCCCTTACCCCTACACCACACCCCCTTCACCCCAACACCACACCCCCTTTACCCCTACACCACACCCTCTCACCCCTACACCACACCCCATTCACCCCTACACCACACCCTCTTCACTCCTACACCACACCCTCTTCACCCCTACGTCACTCTCTCTAACCCTACACCACACCCTCTTCACCCCTACACCACACCCCATTCACCCCTACACCACACCCTCTTCACCCCTACACCACACCCTCTTCACCCCTACACCACACCCTCTTCACCCCTACACAACACCCCCTTACCCCTACACCACACCCCATTCACCCCTACACCACACCCTCTTCACCCCTACACCACACCCCCTTACCCCTACACCACACCCCCTTACCCCTACACCACACCCTCTTCACACCTACACCACACCCTCTTCACCCCTACACCACACCCTCTTCACCCCTACACCACACCCTCTTCACCCCTACACAACACCCCCTTACCCCTACACCACACCCCATTCACCCCTACACCACACCCTCTTCACCCCTACACCACACCCCCTTACCCCTACACCACACCCCCTTACCCCTACACCACACCCTCTTCACCCCTACACCACACCCCATTCACCCCTACACCACACCCCATTCACCCCTACACCACACCCCCTTACCCCTACACCACACCCTCTTCACCCCTACACCACACCCCCTTTCACCCCTACACCACACCCTCTTCACCCCTACACCACACCCTCTTCACCCCTACACCACACCCTCTTCACCCCTACACCACACCCCCTTACCCCTACACCACACCCTTCACCCCTACACCACACCCTTCCCTTCAGCCCCCCTGTATCTGAGATTAGAGCTTAAGCTCTGTATAAATCATTAGTGAGATGAGAGCCCCTGTATGTAAAGGCCATCTGATTGAGTTCCTTTCATCACACACCTCTCCGACCTTCTCGTCCCCTCCACATGATGAAGGTGCAGTTCTCCACATTTAGCCTCATCTATCAGTGATGTAATTTTAGATCGTGCAGGAAGTGTAAGGTGATTAAACTATAAATCAGTGCTGCAGTTCAGCTTTAGTAATAACTGTACAGTCAGACGAGTGTAAAAATAACTCTATAGAACTTAACATGCTTTATTTGCTTTGTATTTAAAAAAAAATATTACTATTATCTCATTAAAGATCAAAATGATCTTTAAATCATGTGTTAAACACAGTGTAAAATAGTTAGATATTCAAATAAAACTTAGCAGTGACATGCGTTATGCGGTATACGATACTGTACAATATCTATAATAGAAATTATGGTAAGTAACTTGTAGAATATTTTTATCTAAATCTAAAGCCTTTAAATAAAATAAAACAGTAATAGCTGAAGGCTGACAAATGTGTAACGGTGTGTTAAAGATCTGATCTGCTCATAATGGGAGCTAGTAGTTAGGTTTACTCTGTGTGTGTGTGTGTGTGTGTGTGTGTATGTGTGTGTGTGTGTGTGTGTAGAGCTACAGCAGGTGTTTCCAGTCAAGCAGCCATTATTCCAACATTCCCCCACAGTGGCAGAGATGAAACAAAAGAACAACAGCGTGCGCGTGTGTGTGTGTGTGTGTGTGTGCGCGTGTGTGTGTGTGTGTGTGAGAGAGAGAGAAAGAGAATGTGTGTGTGGTTACATGTAAGGTTATTGGAGGACCATAAAGGACCAGATGCCATTACAAATTAGTGTTATAATTGAATTAATTGAAATAATAATAATAATAATAAGAAGAAGAATTATAATAATAATAATAATAATTATAATAATAATAATAATAATAATTCGTAAAGTAATTACAATTTCCTTCTAGTTACTGAGGTCAGAATGTGAGTAGTTCCCCATAAAGCTAGAAGAAAAGGATATGTGTGTAAGAGAGGGAGAGAGAGAGAGATGGATGGATAGAGAGATGCTTGCTGAGCCCCTCCCCCACCCCACACCTCTCTCTCTCTCTCTCTCTCCCTCTGATTGCTTTGGACTGATGAAATTTTAATGGGTCTTTTATAATCGAAATCGCTCTACTCCACTCTCTCTCTCTCTCTTTCGCTCTCTCTCTCTGTCTATTTTTAACAATAATTTCTACACACATCCACATGAATAACATTTCAGTACAGATTGTGTATTATTTAATTCATAATAATATTAGCGCCCGATCCTGCGACGTGTTAACGATCAGCCGCGGCTCTTCGTGTCCGCGGTGTCCCTGCGTCTGATTATAACCAGCGCGAGAGGAAACCTGTCTGCGGGCATAAAGATGATTTATGATCCATATGAAGCGATGCGACTGCGAGCTGAATTACTCGGCTGGGAGCTGAGCAGGAAAGTTTATGACGCTGCAGTTTGAGTCGATTTAAATTCACTGCCGCGCTGCTTTACATTTTATTCCTACACGAGCTGACAAATAACGAACGAACGTTTTCTGTGAAATAAACGCAGCCTCTGTTTCGAGCCAGACGGCATCCATCAACTTCTACAGTGTCGAGCAGCAGATTGGCAATTTTCTGCCTAAAATTGGTTTACCTGAGCTTTTCCACAGCTCTAGAGCTCAGGACTGCAATCTCACATCAAATCCCAGCAAAAAATTCAATAAATAAACAAAGAGGTGTTTTCACTCCGGGTACGTCAATGTCGAGAGATCAAAGGGTTAGAAACGACGACATCGACTATTTAAACCTCAATACACTCTTAAATGCATGAAGTGGGTGGGCTGGTGAAATGTGGGCGGGGTTAATGGAATAACCACAGTGATTTAGGGAACGTGGCTGCTTCACATTTCAGTAATTCCACCTTCGTGATTTTCTTCCTCGTTTCTTTTCTCCTCCCTTTGAGGAAGTGGAGAACGCAAGCAAGGAAAAGGAAATGGAGAACAAACTCGAGCCTCGTGTTCCTCGAAGCAGTGCTTTAATGCGACTCTCATGAATTCACTTATTAATTAAAACTGCATGCGTTACACCTGGATGTTTTATCTTTAACAAGCTCGTACTTATCACCTGACTTCTCCATTTCTAAATCAAAACCTTTTATTGCATTTGATTTTTCCTTTTTTTTTGCAATAAACTTTCTTTCTTGAAGAGATGGAGCGTATACTGTATGCAACAACAAAATATACTTTTACGTGTCTGTCTTCATTCTAGAACCCGTCATCCCAGCTCATTTCTCAATCACTCCATCTACCATTTAAGAAGAAGCTCTTTAACATATTAAACTTCATGGTTTTTCTTATAAAAATGATGGTCAAGTTAAACCGGGACTTGACATTTGACATTTACAGAAGACTTCAAGCACAGTACGGTGATGAGACTCTCAGTCGCAGTCAAACATTTGAACGGTGCAAACATTTTAAAGAAGCCCATGATGAATGACAATCCCAGCCGAGGTGTCTCGGAGCCCACCGCAGTCATCTATCTGTAGGAAATGTACACACACCCATTTACAAACACCACGTGCACATTACAGGAACTCATCTGGGAGTTATTGGCACGTCCCCCGTACAGTCCTGACCTCGCTCCAAGACATTTCCACATGATTGGCCCGTTAAAGGAGTTCCTGGGGGCCCGGGATTTCAGACGTGAAGTAGCCAGTCTGATCATGGCTCTGGTGTACTGAGAAAAACTTTCTATTCTTCTTCTGATGGTGTCCAAGCACTTGTGAAACACTGGGATAAGAGCATCAGTGTAGCGGAGGATTTTATAGAGAAATAAAGGGAGTTTTTACTCTCAGAGCTGTGTTCTGTCTCCAATCACAAGTCCTGTTTTCTCCTGTTTGATGGCCCTTAAAACTGCTTTGTTGAAATTATTCAGCTCTGGTGTATATACGCTACTTGGTGGTGATATCTCAGGGATGAAAAACATAAATTAAAACGTTAGTAACCAGCATGTCCTGCATGGTTAACCATTTCTTGAAGAATAAAATGGAACAAAAAGGGAGCTATACTGTAGTGCACCTACATTGCAAAACACAAGACAAAAACAATGTGAAAATGCAAGATCAAAAGGGAGAACATAATGACATTTACGCCAAATGGAAAGAGTAGGTGCTTGAAAGATGAAGGAACATGACGTGCTTGTGATGGCTACAGCTCCTCATGGCCAATCTGAAACTCACACAAGGACCTATGCTTTCTTTTTTTATGTTGAATATCAACAAAAACACAACAGCAAAATAATCATACTACAGTACTACAAATAAAAATAATCAATGTATACAGTAAAAATGTGTCAGTATACAGTATGTACCAGTGAAAATGATAACACAAAGACATATACTGTACTGTAAACAGTGCTGTTACCAATAAGAAACAAGCGTTTAATAAATTGTAATTGTTTTATAAGGACATAGACATTCTATTCGGAATTAAAATTGTGTTTTTGTTTTTGTTATGTTTTGTTACGAGAAACAGAAAAACAACAAAAATAATAACAAAAATAGCATGTCCCATAGTGCTTTATTCATCCCATAGGCACACATATCAACTCTAATATCCTGATCAGGGACAAGAACGGAAAGCTCCTGATCACCCAAGAAGAGCAGAAAAAGGAATGGACTGAACACTTACGATTTCGACACTGATGAAGACCAGAAAGACCTTTGGGTAAAAAACTGACAAAATTACCATTGAAGAAGTGAAAGTTGCAATTTAGAGCCTTAAAAACAACAAGGCGGCCGGACTAGACAAGATATCCACTGAGATCTTGAAATATGGCTGTCAGACTGTAGGTGATAAAGAACTCATTAATGCTCTTGAACAGGTGCTGGCGAAATGAAGAAGTCTTAGAAGACTGGCGAGGAGGTGCTACATTCAAGATCCCAAAGAAAGACAACTTTTCCCGAATGCACCAACTGATCTGGCATCAGCTTCCTCTCAGTGCCTGGGAAGACCTTCTGCGACTGCAACAATCCCTCAACCAGCATCTGAAGGAGGAATAAGCTGGATTTGGTGGTGGAAGATCATGCAGTGAACAAATCTTCACCCACTGGAACATTAAAGAACAATGCCTTGAATATCTGCAACCACCGGCCAAATCTTCATTGATTTCAAGAAAGACTTCAACATTTATCAAGAGTTACTCTGGTGGATCCTGTGTTCTTAGGGCGTACCAGCTGCTTTAATTACAATCCTCAAGAACCTATACCTGTGCTAGAGCTGCCTGTCCAGAGAGAATCAGACTGATTTCTTTGAAATCATCACCAGTGTCCACCTGTGATGAAAAAGCATCAGCTGTTTTCAGAAGATGCGAATCACCTGGGGCCTCATGTATCAACGCTGCGTACGCACAAAAACTTTGCTTACGCCAGTTGTCACGCTCACGGTCGGATTTACTAACAGTCAAATTACCGTGAGAATGTGCGTTCTTTCATGCCAACTTCATGTCTGGCGTACGTGTATTTCTTGTGTGCGTTTGTTTTATTTCCGTTGGCCACTTCTAGAGGCAATTATGTTAAATTGCACACTACAAAGTATCGCACCAACACGTGAAAAACATTGCTATTCATTTATAATTGATAAAGTGAGTTAATTGACGCAATATTTTTCTACCAATTATGTGATTTAGAACATATAAAAGCATTTGAAAATGTATACAACCCTTAGTCTATGGCAATGGCAGTGTTGGCCTTATTAGAGGACATTCTCAATGGCCGAATCCAAAGGGAACGCGTTTTTAGGGATCACAGTGATTTTCTGGCCCACGATGATGACTGGCTTATTAGCCATTTCAGATTTCCAAGAGCTATCCTCTTGGAGCTCTGTGCTGAGGTGGGTCCAAATTTGGAAAGAGAGACAGCGAGGAGCTACGCATTACCCGTTCCCTTACAGGTGCTGACAACGCTTGGTTTCCTGGCAACTGGTCCTTTCCAAGGGGAACTGTCAGACCGCTCAGGGTTAAGCCAGTCGTCTTTGATCCGTGCAATGCCAGCTGTATGGGACGGGATCATCCGCATGTCTAGCAGGTATATAAGGTTTCCATACCATGCAGTTGACCAGCCCAACATTAAAGCGTAATTTGCAGCGATCGCCGGTTTTCCTAATGTAATCGGAGCGAACGCCTGCACGCACATTACTATAAAGGCGCCATCTGAAGACGAATTTGCATACGTGAATCGGAAACATTTCCATTCAATAAATGTGCAAATAATATGTAATGCTCAAATGCGCCTAACAAATATTGTGGCAAGGTGGCCTGGGTCAACCCATGATTCATTTATCCTCACAAACAGCATGGTTGGGATGAGGCTCCAGGGTGGCAGGGTGCGCGATGGGTGGCTTCTTGGTGAGTGATGTATTTAAAGATATTATTCCAGCTAAGTTTTTTTTTATTTTGTTATTAATCCTGGAGGACAAACTTGCAAATAACAGTTTATATCCGGTCTACCTCCGACAGGAGCACCTCCAATTCACATTCTGTGAAGTTTCTCTTCTTGTTGTTTTTGCCATTGCTTTTTCATTTGGTTTTGCCAAAGTGGAGTCATTAACATATTTATATGGAGGAGGAGGCAGGAAGGGGTTTTGCGCTCGTGCACGTGCGCTTAATTTCACGTTAATTCGGATGTACAAAGAAAATATGCGTGAATTCGGCGTACGCAGTGTTTCATACATCAGATTTTTTTACTGCGTATGCACATTTACAGCTTTGTCCGTACGCAATGTTTTAGTATGAATTCAACGCAAGTCTTTGTACATGAGGCCCCTGGTCATCAGCGACCATCATCTACAAATGTGTTCCAGCAACAATGTCTTCGACAGGTACTGAAGCTTCGGTATTTTTGACCTCATCCCCAATCAAGAATTGCTCCAAAGGCCCACTGGATCCCCAAAGTGGCTATGAAATGGAAACCGCCAGAAGGAAAACGTCACCCAGGACACCCTCGTCCCACATGGAGACGGACCTTCATCGAGGCTCTGTGCATGGGAAGAAGCTAAAAGATGCCATTATTATTATAAATTGTATAAGTGATCACGCGCACTTATTAAAATCAAATAATGAGTGTGTGTGTGTGTGTGTGTGTGTGTGTGTCATTAAAAGCACTGACTCGTAATGAATAATTGAGAATGTTGTTTAAAAGCCTTCCTGAGGACGAGTGCATTCCTCTTCCGTTCTCCACACAGCGGCGTCAGACGAGAGGAGACATTCAGACTCGTATTAATCCACCCTCGCTAATCTCCTCGTTTATGCGGTTAAACGTAATGTTGGGTTCATAATGACAAATAAATGCACAAAGCAAACAGATCACAGGGGAAGGATGAAACTGAAATGTGGTTATAGTGTGCGGATAAAAATGATCTCTGATTAACTTCAGTATAAATCTCATTGTTCAGAAAGTTCTACAGAATATCGTTCACATCACGCCTCTCTCTCTCTCTCTCTCTCTCTTCTGAATATGAGCTCATATCTGGAAATAGAAATGGATCATCTGCAGAGAGATGTGTAAGAGATGTTTCTCTCTCTTGACCCTAAAAGACAAAGAAAAAAAACATGCTTCTGAAAATACAACAGACACTGAAACATCACACGCCTAACGGTTTCCTTTCTCTTTCTATTCTGTTCTTTTTTCACAAGCATTTTTATTCCTTTTTTGCTGACGAATCATGTTGTTTTTTTTTTTTCCCATTTCTTGTTACTCACATGCACACGTGTTTGTTTGTTAATTTGTTAATTCGTCTCTGGCTTCTGTCCTGTTCTCCCTGTGTTTGTTCCTGCATTTGCGTTACTTTTGACTTTTGTGTTTTGAAGTGTTTATGTTGACGTTTGCTCCAGACTTCAGCTCCCAGTGTGCACAGCGTCACGCGTCAGTCAGGTGATCTGTTTTTATCTGCATCATGTTTGGTTTGAAATGTTAGTCTATTTACAGTTTCTGTTTCAGTTGTTTTTGCCGTTTTGTCTTTTGTCGCAACTGTTGTTGCCATAGTAACTGTTGGTATAGTAACTGAAATTGTAGTACATTTCGTCGTTGTTGTAACTGTTGTTGTCGTAGTAACTGTTGTCTTTGCAGTAAGTGTTGTCATAGTAACAGTCTCTCATATTTTTCCCGTATTAGTTCCCATTTTTTGCATCCTCACCTGATCAAAACACAAAATTAATATTGCAGATGGCACATTTTTCTTATTCCAATACTGACACTGAAACAGAGAGAAGGAGAGAGAGAGAGAGAGAGATTTATTATGTAATGCGTGATTGTAATCTACAGCTATAACAATTCACTTACAGTTATTAGATTAATTACAACCACAGCATTGACCTTTAATCTAAAAATTACAGCAGCAATAAAGAGTGTGATCCAAAACCACAACGTCTCCACGCTACAATCCGAAACCTCTGCGTTCACACCCTCTCTTACCTTCTGCCTCTCTGCCTCTCTCTGTCTCTCTCCATCTCTCTCTCTTTGTCTCTCTTACCTTCTTTTACCTCTTTTTTATTTTCACAATATGGTTTTATGTGCATTATTTATTAGAGCTACTGTAACTCCAATAATGTCAGCAATTCACCCAAACCCTGAGCCCCGCCCACACACGGTTACTGTCGCCATGCAGGCTAAGAAAGAAATGACAAGTAGGAAGAAACAAAGGAATACAGTAGTTTAGGCGTGTCTCTGTGGGAGATGTGCTACTGTATATAAACCTGGTGTTGCTGGAGGTGGAGTGTTTATGGTATTGATGGTGCTGTTTAATATGATACTGTTATTGATGTTTTTATTAGTGATAACTTGTTAATGTTGTAGTTGATGTTTATTCTATTGGTTTTGCCAATGTGATAATGTTCAGTTTGTTGATTTTGGTGTCTTTGTTAGTTGTGGTGTTGAAGGTTTTCTTATTGTTTGTGTTGGTGTTGATGCTGTTTTTATTGATAGTGATACCTTTCATTATGTTAGTTGTGTTTTTGTTGCTGGTGGTGTTGACCGTGGTGGTTTTGTTGTTGGCGGTAGTGTTTTTGGTGTTGTTGGTGGTGTTTTGTTGTTGGCGGTGGTGTTTTTGTTCTTGACGGTGGTGTTTTTGTTATTGGTGGTGGTGTTTTTGTTGTTGGAGGTGGTGTTTTTGTTGTTGTTGGTGGTGTTTTTTTGTTGACGGTGGTGTTTTTGTTATTGGCAGTGGTGTTTTTGTTGTTGGTAGTGGTGTTTGTTGTTATTGATGGTGGTGTTTTTGTTGTTGACAGTGGTGTTTTTGTTATTGGTGGTGGTGTTTTTGTTGTTGGCGGTGGTGTTTTTGTTATTGATGGTGGTGTTTTTGTTATAAATGGTGGTGTTTTTGTTGTTGCCAGTGGTGTTTTTGTTATTGATGGTGGTGTTTTTGTTATTAATGGTGGTGTTTTTGTCGTTGGCGGTGGTGTTTTTGTTATTGATGGTGGTGTTTTTGTTGTTGGCGGTGGTGTTTTTGTTATCAAAGGTGGTGTTTTTGTTGTTGGCGGTGGTGTTTTTGTTAATAATGGTGGTGTTTTTTTATTAATGGTGGTGTTTTTGTTGTTGGCGGTGGTGTTTTTGTTATCAATGGTGGTGTTTTTGTTGTTGGCAGTGGTGTTTTTGTTATCAATGGTGGTGTTTTTTAAATTGGTGGTGTTTTTGCTGTTGGCAGTGTTTTTTTTGTTGTTATTGGTGGTCTTTTTATTATTTTTGTGAATGGAGGTTTTGTTGAAGATGATAACATCTACAATGTGTTGTTATTGTTATTGTTGTTGCTGTGAAACTATGTTTAATGTAAACAATGTTTCACGAACAAGAGCTCAAAGTTTAGAATGGAAGGATGAGAAGCAGAGAGAGAGAGAGAGAGAGAGAGTATGCATGAAAATACAGCAAGGACAAAATGTAGACAAAAAAAGAGATTAATTGAGCTGGAGCTTAAGAGGGAGACAGAGTGGAAGAGTGAGAGACAAACAGACCGATAGAGAGAGCGATAGAGAGAGAGTAATAGAGAAAGAAAAAATGTGCTGCCTGCACCAGTAATTTATAGACGATTAGCTGAATCATGAGCTCAAGGTCAGTAATGCTGCTAAGAGCAGAAGGGAGAAATATAGATAGATAGATAGATAGATAGATAGATAGATAGATAGATAGATAGATAGACAGACAGACAGGAGGGTGTGGTTTCAAACTAATCTAAAAATCATAATAAAGAAGAAGGAATAGATTAAAGAGGAAGAAAAACAGACAGAAATAGTTCTGGCTTTAGAGATATTACTTTTGCCCGTACACACACACACACACACACACACACACACACACGCACACACAGTCTACAGGGAAGGAGTTGTTGCCCGGGGTAACAGATCGAAAGACAGAGTGAGAGCTCGGTATAGTGAAGAGCAGAGGGACCAAAAATCTTTCTCTCTCTCTCTCTCTCTCTCTCTCACACACACACACACAAATAATAGGAAATAAAAATAAAGAAATAATGAAATGAAGAAAGAGAGAAGATGATGTATTAAAGAAAAAAAATAAAGAATGAATGGAAAAACAAAGAAGAAAATGCAAAAAGAAGAAAAAAATTGAAAAAAGAAGAAAAGAAAAAAAGAAAGAAAGAAAGAAAGAAAGAAAGATTTCCCCCCTTTTAGTGTTGATGGTCCTGCAGAAAGATTATTATGGGATGTCATCGTTGGGCCTGCTGTGATAAAAGACAGAGTTTTAATAGAATCAGCTGACGGGGAAATTTGGTCTCCATGGTCGCCAGGTGTGTGTGTGTGTGTGTGTGTGTGTGTGTGTGTGTGTGTGTGTGTCTAAAAGAACCTAGAAAGTATGACTGCTTTTGTGTAGTGTGCATGAGGGAGAGAAATAAAGCAAACACTAAGCACAAGGGGACAGAGAGACTGGGACACAGGACTCACTAAGCACAAGGGGACAGAGGGACTGGGACACAGGACTCACTAAGCACAAGAGGATGGAGGTACCAGGACACGGGTTTCACTAAGAACAAAGGGACAGAGGTACGGGGACATGGGTCTCATTAAGTACAAAGGGAAAGGGGGACTTAGACATGGGACCCATTAACCACAAGGGGACAGAGGGACTGGGACACAGGACTCACTAAGCACAAGGGGACAGAGGGACTGGGACACAGGACTCACTAAGCACAAGGGGACAGAGGGACTGGAACACAGGACTCACTAATCACAAGGGGACAGAGGGACTGGGACACAGGACTCACTAAGCACAAGAGGATGGAGGTACCAGGACACGGGTTTCACTAAGAACAAAGGGACAGAGCTACGGGGACATGGGTCTCATTAAGTACAAAGGGAAAGGGGGACTTAGACATGGGACCCATTAACCACAAGGGGACAGAGGGACTGGGACATGGAACTCACGCCATGGACTCTAATACAAACTCCAGCGGGATTAACAGAGTCCTAACGCCACGTCTCTCCTGTTACAGCAGAACCATCCTGATTGAAAGTTCTGTCACTTTCAGAGACACGGCTATATATGGAAAAGACGGATTACCATAAATTATGGCACCCTGTGTGTGTGTGTGTGTGTGTGTGTGTGTGTGTGTGTGTGTGTGTGTGCAGACAGCAGGGCTTTTCTTGACTGCTGAATTGGAAGTCCACAAAGAGCTTACAAAGCATGTACAGGATCTCAGTGTGATAAAGCTATCGATCAGGAGAGAAGGAAAATTACATTCCTGAACATTAACGAGGAGGATATCAGTTACCACCACAGTGATATCAGCAACAACAGGACGTCCCTCCAAAAGAAACGAAAGGACAAAAAAACGATAAAGTCATTAGGGTGTCTGCTGGGGGAGCGACAACAACGTTAAACGAGCTGCAGGAACATCTGTCGAGTCCTGCTCACTCCTGTGTCCCTCATATATCTGGGCTGTGGAGACGGGGGCTGAAGCTTCGAAATTCACCTTAATTAACCTCAAGCTATGTGGTGAAAAGGTGTTACAGTCTGACCAGACTAAGGTTGAACTTTCTGGGCATAAACATGGTGGAGAAACATGCTGAAGAATACTGTACCTCCGTATTCCAAACTATTTTCAGTTCTAAAACAGAAGAAATAAAGTTTTTTGATTGTCCCAGGTCAGAACCCTGATCTAAATCCTTTACTGAACCTGTGGAACAGCCTGAGCTGTGGTCTGGAGCTTTTACATACATGAGGGCGAGTGGAATGGAGACATGGAGTCGGTAGAGTCTTAAGCTAAAACAATGTATTAGTTAAGGGTTGTACATCCGTCACTGAGCTCTCTGAAAGGCGGGTGCAAGAGAAAACGTAAACCATGTGACACTAGGAGGATAGATTATTTAAGTGGTATATGCTCAATAAGACAAACAAGAAAACTAGAGAACCAGGGGGGAATTAGAGCAGGAGAAGGCTAAAACTGAGGATAAGGATTAGATACTTAACCCGGAAAAAAAAGACCATGGGGCAGTGTGAACATATCTCTAGGTGACACAAAATCTACAGAACAAGAGAACTACTTAAGGGTATAGTGTATTCTAATTAGTGTGACTACAGGACAAGTGGGATAGATTATATGGGACATAAGGGACAGTGTAAACTCCACAGGACAACTAAAACACCTAAACACTGAAAACAGGAGAAAGTAAGCTAGAGAACACAGAATTGAAAGTCCTAATAAGAAAGAGAACTCTGTATGAATTAGGAACAGTGGAATGTTTGGAATCAGAAGATTAGAGGACGAGGGGAACTACAGAAGAATTAAAGTAAAGGACAGGGTCAAGAGGAGAAGTGGATGAGCAAGGGGGCTACTGTAGACCTGGAACACTTGAATAAAGGGAACTAGGGCAGTATATTTACAATCAGAGGGTTATGTACACACACACACACACGCACTCATCATGAAGATGAACATTATGGCAGTGCTGAGCCTTTGGTCATTTCTATGAACTTGTCTTTATTTGAACTAGAATGATTGTAAACACACTTCTTTACAAAAACAGAGATTTTTCTCTGTGGTTTCGGAATTTTCCAACCCTAACCCTCCCTCAAAAATACACAATATAGAAAATATATGAAGAAATATAGAAACCAGTAAGTATAGATTTATGTCATTTTTGTGTGGAATGAAGTTAGATAAAATGGTAAAAAGAAATTAGTAACGTTCGTTACTAGTTTGTTCGTTAAAAACTTAGCTTTTTAAAAACTCTGTCCAAAGTAAAGATTTTCCCAAACTGCGTGATCAGTGGTGTTGTGTGGACAGACGGGATTTAGGCTTGTTGTAACGTCACCTTGTGCCGATGATGTCATTGTCTGTGTGCCAGTCTCCTTGATTTGCCGTTAGCTTTGTTTCTGAGGATATTTTTGGCAAAAGTGGACCTACGTACAGTAAACTAGCGACTGTGTTAACGTGGTAATTTTTACATGCGGCAGCGACGTCAATTTTGGATGAGACCTGCAACCGGTGATGATTTGTCGAGGCTTCTGGTTGGCCCTCTGTTGATTACGGACGCTCCTGACAGCACTTAACAGGTAGAATTAGACACAGAATTATATATTATTATATTATATATTATAATTAGGACAGAATTATAAAAAATTTAAAAAACTAAGTAGAAGAAGCTCTACCCGCTATTAAAAAATACCCGGCTATATGTGGACATGGCCTTAGATTATTAATTAATTGGTGCTGAAATTATTTTTGCAACATAAAAAATATGGCACTCATTGGATTAAACAACACACAGTAGAATGGGAAAGTCCAAGAAGCTCAGTACAGATCTGAGAAAGAGAACGATAGAGTTACACAAGTCAGGAACATCCCTCAGAGCCATTTCTAAACCACTACAGGATCCAAGGTCTGGAAGAAGATCCAAACCGTCTCCTTCAGTTAAAAGGAAACTGGATCTGATGGTCAGAACCATCCAGGACAGAACCCTGCCATGAATCAGAAGCTGCTGGAACACCAGTGCCTTTGTTTTACATCAAGTCAAGTCAAGAAGGCTTTTATTGTCATTTCGACCATATACAGTTCAGTACACAGTGAAACGAAACCATGTTCCTCCAGGACCAAGGTGCTACATACAACATAAATCAACAACATAAATGAACAAGAACTAACTAGCTAACTAAGAAACCTACAGTAATTAGTACATCACCATGGACTGAAAGAAGGAAAGGATGGAGCTCCACCACACCTTCACACTCGAACATGCGAGCGCTTCAACACTCCTGTTCTACTGAAAATACAAATCACTAACCCAATCACACACAGCAATGGCACACGTCATTACATCATCATTTATCACCACACACACACACACACACACACACACACACACACACACACAAGCAGGTGGTCTCTGTGTAATTAAAGACTGTGTAAATGGATCTGATGATGTAACACTGTGACCTTTGCATACCATTGTTGCACACTGTGTTCAATCACTCACTCTCACACACACACATACACACACACACACACACACTGAAGAATGAATTAAAAGGCTCTCCATCATCTCAGCCTGACCTTTCACCCTCATCACTAATGAAGTCATGTAATAAAGGGCAAACATCACATAAACACACTCCCTGTGTGTTACAGAAGAAGACGTAAAACATGCGTAGATAAAAATGATAAACTTTTAAGGTAAAAAACACGAGTTTGTACAACGTGTATTTGTACATGTGTGCAAGACAAGTTGAGGTATAAAAAAGAGATATGGTATAGGGAATAGTGAATAAAGAGTATGGATTAGGGAATAGGGTAGGGAATGGTGATCAGGAATAGTAAGCAGGGACAAGAAGTTTAATACTAGTGAGTAGGGGATGGATGATAAAGTATAGAGAATAGGGGGTAAGGAATAGTGAATAGGACATACAAGTTAGGGGACAGACAATAGTGGATATGTGATAGGAAATAGGGGTTAGGGAGTAGGAAGTAGTGGATAGGGAATATTGGGATAAGAGATAGGTGGCATGGTGTAGAGCAGGGTTTATCAAACTCCTGACTGTAGTAAGGTAGTTGGTATGATGTGTGGAATGGGGAATAGAGTGTAGGAGATGGGTGTTAGGGAGTAGTAAATAGAAGATATGTGATTAGGGAATAGTGAGTTGGAGATAAGAGTAGGGGAGTAGTAAGAAGGAGGTAGGGGTTAAGCAATAGATAGTAGTAGACAGCATACTGTATGGACTATGAGATAGAGCTTAGGGAATAGGTAATAGGGAATAATGAGTAGGAGATAGGGTAGTGGAAGTAGTTGACGAATAGGGTATAGGCATCAGGGAATAAAGAGCAGGGAATAGAGGTCAGAGAATAGTGAGTAAGAAGAGATAGGGAATATGGGGATAAGGGGTAGTTGGCATTGTGCAGGGTTTCTATCCAGAGTAGGAAGTTGGTTCGATATGTGGAATAGGGGGTATAGGTAGAATAGGGGATAGGGGTTAGACAGTAGGGAGTAGAAAACAGGAAAAAGATACTAAGGGAGAGGAGTTAGGGAATATTAAATACAAAATAGGTGATTAGGAATAGGAGATAGGTGTCAGGAAATAGGTGATAGGGTACAGGGGATAAGGGTCAGAGAATAAAGGATAGGGGTAACGGAATAGGGGATAGGGGATGGCGTCAGGGAATAGGGGATAGGTAATAGGAGATAGGGGTCAGGGAATAGGGTATAATAGGGGGATTTTCTCCCTAATTTAGTCGTGTCCAATTCCTCCCCGTCACTAGGAGGCTCCACATTAAGGCGACTACAGTACTACCACTCAGTCATGAGGGCGAAGACTGTCACGTGTTTCCTCTGAACCACGTGACGCCAACCGACTTCATCTTATGAAACTGCTTGCTCACGCACCGTTGAGGGCGGAGTAACACTCGGAGGACAGCGCTATCCGCTCCTTCCGCTTGCGCAAGCTCACAGCTGCCCCTGATTGGCTGTAGAGCCGTGATTAATGTGGGAGCACAAAGTACCTCTCATCCCTCCCCTCTGAGAGAGCTCGGCCAATCAGCTCTCTCTGGACCTCCGGCTAGACCAATCAGCTCTCACCCGGGAATCGAACCAGTGATCTCCAGGTGATATGGCGAGCTTTTACTACTGCGCCACTCGGAGGCCATAATGGAAACTTAAGAATTTTTGTAACTCGCTTTGGATAAGAGAGTCTGCCATATGCCTAAATATAAGCATATGAGGTAGTGAGTAGGGGATAGGGGTTAGGGTGTAGTGAGTGTCAGACAGAAGCGCTAGGCGGTGTGTTGATCAGCTCGGCCGTCAGTGTGTGTAGACGGAGGAGGCGACACAAATCAGCGTAAAAGAAATGATAAAGCCCGCAGTCACAGCATGCTAATCTCCGCGCTAATCTCTGCGCTAATCTCTGTGCTAATCCTGTTAGCTCATTCCCAGGCCCGCTCGTCATTATTCTCATTCTCTGTTTCTTTGTAATGTTTAAAACAAAAAGCTTCAGATTCATTCAGTTCCCCTGAGCGCTGGGGAAAATTAGAGCCGAGAGCTAAGGACTCGACGTGTGTCCGTGTGTGTGTGTAGCAGTGGTGCTACTGCGTATCGCTCGAACTCTCTTCTCATTATGCATGCAATGTCATTTTACACAATTATTCACGCCCCCTTATTGCATATGCAAATAAGCACTTGTTACAGAGAGCCATTATAAATCACTTCCTCAAAGCAGGAAGTACAGAAAGATTAACAGCAGGTTCATCAGTCGTGCTAGTTAAATCTGCAGTAACACAACACACACACACACACACACACACACACAAGCAGTCGGTGCCATCCGCATCCCACCACAGATGGAGTCGTCTGTTCCAACACACACACCAGCCAAAACGAGCAGAGGACAAATTGGTTGGCTGCATTTTGTTCCCCGAACACACACACACACACACACACACACACACACACACACACACAGGAAAATGAAATAAGGTATGAAAAGAAGGAAAATGAACCTACTGTAAATAGGGGAATATCAGAGGATTTTTAATATATAACCTCTAAAGCAGCATTTAAAACATTCTCTCACAAGCGTGTGTGTGTGTGTGTGTGTGTGTGTGTGTGTGTGTGTGTGCTTGGCATATGCCCTTTGAATACATGTTTTCTTTTGTTATAGTGTCAGATATAAAATATTTTCTTTTGTATAAGTGTCAGAAATGTACCTCCTATTAAAACACACACACACACACACACACACACACACACCTGAGGATAGCAGATGGCATTCCACTGACACAAATGGCAAGAGATTAGACCCCTCAGCACCTGCCAGCAAAAACTGCATTTCCTGAAGAGTCTAGACCAATTACAGCGTGGCGAAGTGACACGCCCCCCACACTGAGCCAATCACACGGCTTAGAGCCAGGCTCGGAAATTAACAAGTGTGTACTGAACTGTAACATGTGTACGCTGAATATAAATGCGTCCATTCATTATGTTAATCAGTAGATGAACGTATATTAATGAGTTTATACTGATAGTGAATGTGTGTATAGTGAATATCAATAAGCACAGACTGGATATTATTATTATTATTATTATTATTATTATTATTATTATTAATAAATGCATATGAAAATAAAAGAAAGCTTTTGTCTGTACATTGGGTCAGAACTCCTCTTTAAATTATATCTTTACGTTTATACAATAAAGGTCTGTTATACTGAATCTCCTGCAGTCCTCAGATCTCTGTCTGAAGTTTAATCTGCACCATCAGTGAATCTAAATGTTGAGTAAAAGTGATGTTATAAACAGTTATGTGTGGGATTTAATAATCTACTGTAAAATAATCTACTAATGCGCTACTGTCTCAATGTAAACAAACACCTGCACCAATAGATATTAATTAGAAAAGATAAAGTGAATATTTTGACTGGGATTAGTTCATATTTTCACTTTGGCTGAAATAACAGCGCTGAAGTGGTATAAGTGAATTTTAACACGGTGGAGTGGTTTTAAGACAAAACTTCATCTTCATCCTTTTATCTACTTTTTCCATTTCTCATCTGTGATTACACTCTCCGATTACCGAACAGGGAGTGTATAGTGGATTAGTGCATACAGTAGCAATCAGTAAATAGTAAAAAATGTTAATGAGTGTATATTATATGTTTATAAGATGATTAATGCATATTAGTAAGTGTATACTGAATATTAATTAATGTTTATTGTATCTAATTATGGATTAATGCATAATAAAGAATTAGTGCTGTCAATCGATTAAAAAAAACTAATTAATCGCACTTTTTTTGCAATTAATCGCGATTAATCACAATTAAAAGACTGAAACTTTTTGGATATGTAAATGTAAATAATTAATGTAAACTCAAGACAATTTCAAGACTATTTAAATTCAAATATGATTGTTTATTGGAATTTTTGTTTAACTTGTAACACAGATTTTCTCATGTAAACAAGATACCTGCAATAAACCATCAATATTCTCCAAATTAACTGTTGGCTTGAAAGCCATATTTATTACAGAAATAAAAACACAGGTATGTGCCATTTGTGTCATTTGAATTTCAAAACAATCAATGCAATTTACATTGGCGAGGCCCTGTAGAGATTGTTTCGGTGGGGTGTTTTGCTTTTAAGTGATATGTCAAAGACGAATTACTTCTGTGGTATTTAAATTCGGCTTTGCAAAATGTACAGATTACTTTTGTTTTATCCACAGAACCACCTGGCAGTTTTATACTGAAACTTTCCGTCTAAAAGTCCTTCCTTGGTCTTATCCATACTTCTTTGCACGTTGAACACACGTCGGCCACAACAAATAATTGAAAAAAAAATTTAAAAAAATTGCAACCGCGTTAATTGCGTTAAATTTTTTTAATGCGTTAAATATTTCAAATTAATCGCATGCGTTAACGCACTAATTTTGACAGCACTATAAAGAATACATATTGAATGTTAATTTGCATGTATTTAACATTAATAATAGTGAACAGCAAGTTGATTACTGCATATTAATAAGTGTGAACTACATCTTACTTAATGTATATGTTGAAAATTATTGTGTTTACTGAAAATAAATACTTCATTTTAAGGCTTATGTAGTGAGTATTATTAAGTGTATATAGTATAATAATGTATAGAGTATACTGTATATTAGATCATGCCATATGTACAAACAACATAAGCCATGCTTTAAATTTGAAAGGAATCTGTGTGACTGAAACAGCATTTAGTAAACATCAGATTCCAGACGTTCCAGTTTAGACGTGAATGCTCTTAGAGGAAAACTGGGGCAGTAAACAGACAGTAAACCGTGGAGCGGAGTGTAACAGAGGAGACAAGGAGATAAAGAGTCCGAGACAGACAGAGAGGAGGAGAGCTTCATGATCCAGCAGGAAGGATCTGTTCACATCAGTGACACGTTCATGTGGAAATCTCATCAACTCTACATCCTCCTCATGCACAGATCCATGGAGACTGACAGTCTCATTTACTCGTTTACTCGCCCCATCCAAACGTCATTCATCTCGATTAGAAACAAACACAGGGCGAAGGAGGAAGTTCTTCTTACAGATGAAGCAGGAGATCAGCTGAGGTTAAACCGAGCGCATAAATCCAATGTGTTTGAACAAAGAGAAATACGGCTTGTGAAAGTGTGTATGCAGGTTCAGAGTCAGGATTTTCATTAAAACGACCTGCATGTGTGTAGATCACGCCCTAAAGGTTGCCAGATACTTTGTAAGTAAATGCGAACAAGAGTATAGACTATATACAGTGAAAATGGGAAGATGCTAATGAATTATTATATCACTGCATTAACAATGTGAGGTTATAATTCTCACATTAATCATTGGTTTAATTAAACAAAATGGCTTCCACACTCGTCATTCAGCATCACTCGTTATCAGAATAGCACCTAATCCAGTTCATCTGTTATTCAGCCTGTTTTTAATAAAACTCCAACACTTACGCCACTTGATCGAAGGATTAAATTATAAAGTGTGTGTG
>NC_071111.1:2085000-2220000 GCF_024256425.1 Clarias gariepinus | reverse complement strand
GGCCTTAAACGAAACTCCGGAAATGTTGACTGCAGTAAGCGCCTGTGCTCTGCTATCTTACAGTCCAGAAAGTTAAGTGTCTCTTCTGTATGCTTTGGTGCTACAGCTAGCTCAGTAATATCTTTGAGCAGCATGAGAATTTCCCAAGTGTTGTCACCCTCAGGGACACAGTGACCAATGAGAAATGAAAGGAGCCTTATGAGACACCAGTTCTCATGGCCATTTCCACCAATGGTCCCTTTACTGGAAAATCCCTTTCCAATAACCTGAGGTCGATCTGTTTTGTCACTAAATGAGTACTTAAAACACCTGATGGCCTGATTCAGCATATCTAGGGTGAAATAAGTCTTGCCTATCAGGTCTGTAAGGCACAGGGACAATTCAACTGGAACAATACCTTCCAAAATATCATGCAAGATGTCAGGAGGGTACCCACTGACCACATGAAAGTGCTCAAGATTCTCAGTTAAAGGACATGCTCCTTTTACACCATAAGCTCGAGTCATTCCAGGGTCCTCTCTGATATCCTGCACCTGCCTGTCATGACGTGGGACTCTTTGTCCCACGTCACTCTTTGGGACTCTTTGTCTCGAAGTTGAAAGAAACCAGAACATACCTCTTGTTGTTGAGTGTCTCTACTGCTTGCCAAACAGAATCTGCAGAACTTGTCGACAGTAAAACTCTCCAGGAAACCTGCAAGAGAGTGGGCAGCAAGATTGTCAGCTGCAACATACAATAGATATCCCTTGGATAGAGCTGAGGATTGACCGATATTTTGAAAGTATGTTTGCAATAACCCAATATACTGCACACATCTTGTGTTTAAGCTTTGATGTTCCAAGAGGATTGGCGACTTCAAAGTCATCAATGTAAAGTACAAGAGCAATTGTGAACTCATCTTTTGCAAGAAATGGATTTTCAGTAAAGTATTGCCCATCAGCATATGATCTGAATTCCTGAGGGACATGCACTTTTTCTGACATAGCTTTGTCTAAAACATCAGTTTTGTTAAGCAACTTCTGTAGCATAGGAACAATGGGAACATATGCAAGAGTTTTTTTTTTTTTGCCTTTCTCCACAACATATTCAATTGGATTTACCAGTGGAAACTCTCTATGCACATAGGCTGCTCTTTTTTTGGCAGTTCCTAAAGGTCCATCTTTGGAACAATGTGTCATTATGTTACTTTCTGACACACCACTAATCTCTTTAATAACAGTCTCATCCATGTCAGCACAATATCTGTTAAATATGCCCCTGACTCTGTGTTGTACAAGTGGTTGTGAGAGCTTATTGATTTGACAGAGCTGCTCTATCACATCTTGCACTGCACTCTCTGGTATGTGCAGAACAGTGTGCATCTTTAGTAATAAAGATGCCAAGTTGTGCTTAAGCTGTTTTTCTAAATCGTGCAGATCACATTCAGTTACCTCATTCAACTCTTCTGTGTCCTCAATATCATCAGCATCCGACATCTGCTCTTGTGAAGCATTACTGTCATGGCTTATAATATTGTCACCAACAATTTCTGATTTAAACCTCTTTGAGATCTGTTGTTTGTGTACTTTGAAGGTGGAGTAAACACTGCTTTCAAAATTACAGTCTTCATAAGGGCACCTGACTTGATTTACTTTTAGATGTGCACGATGCAGGTGAGTGAAAAAGTCACTCTCTGAACAAGACTCTGTAAATCCACACGACAAACAACTAAACTTAGTTGGTATATCTGCACTTTGTTGCTGATCTGGAGTTTTTGTGTGAATGCGGGACAGGTGAACTTTTAGTGCATTTAATGATTTAAAGGTGCACAGACATTCCTGATGTAAACAAGGAAAAGGCTCGGTTCTGGTACAACCTCCGTGTTTTAGCCTGTAATGTTTTTTCACAGCTAAAAGGACAATACTTGCACTTCCAAACCATTATTTAATCGGTGTCTTTAGACTTAACTCTAAGAATTTCTCTTTATTTTCCCTGCAAATGAGCAAACATTAACAACATTTACCTTATGAAACCTAACAGACTGGAAAAGTCTGAACACCGACGTCACATTTATTATTTTGCTAGTTTACGGTGAATTAGCTTTAATATAGGGCATTTTAAGTCACATACACATCTTAAGATACATAATCGCTTATGTTGTCTTAAAGGAACTTAACAGTTACAATAGGCCGTGGTAAACCGCGTGGTAAAGCCGCATGTGTTCCAAGAATTATCTTCTTGGAAAAAACGCCGCTTGCAGCCGGCCAGGTGAAAGTCTAAAGGCAGTGAAACTGGTTAAAATCGTGTTTGTACCGCACGTGATCAGCAACTCTCGTAAGAAAGTGATCTAGCATTAGATATCGATTATTTGTGGATAAAAATAAGCCAACGAACCGGTAAATGTTAAAAAAACATTTCCACCGCTGCCCCCTAACGCTCCCTATAACTCCGCCCACCGCTCTTGACGTCACGGGTTCTCTCAACTAGACCAGAAGAGTTTAGGGGCCGGAAGAAATATGGAGATATTTACTTTCTCTGCAATTTAATTATTTTGCTTGCAAAATTTTTTATCCACAAATGCAAAGTTATGAAAGTTACCCCGAATTTTTCTTATTTTCAAATAAGATATTAAAATCTATATTAAATCTTTATCTACCTCCAATAACAAAAAGGCAATTAAAACCTTAAATGTATGCTCGCTTTTTGATGTTTTTGTATAATTTGTATCTGATTATTTATGTTGTGAGGAAAAATTATGTTAGTTATATGATTTATTTATTGCTGTGTACTGTTTGGCTATCCTTGAACCCCTGGTTCTTCGCCTTAATATATGTTTTGTTACATTTGTATTTCTGAGCAAATTTTCAATAAAAAAAAAAAAAAAAAAAGAGTTTAGGGACCGGTTCGGTGCATATTTTAGGGCACCGGCACCAATTTTTTTTCTGCGGAAAAGCGCGGCACTGGTTCCAAAATTGGGAACCGGCACGGGAACCAGAGCAGTGGAAAAGGGGTATTTGTGGAAATGTTTCATTCACAAAAAAGAGTAAAAAGAGTCATTTCACACTGTGGAGCTTCAAGTATGTGGCCAGGAATCACCAAAACCCTAAACACAGCAGATTTAGCCGAGTCAGCTGCAGTGAGACGAGGGGGAAAATTTTACTAAACTACAGAAATGTAGAAGCTGCTGTGATGAAATCTGACTCAATTGGCAAGTCATGATGATGGTGATATAGTGAATAGAGGAACAGCTTTAAATTTATTTTATCAGGCCGCAGAAAATATTTTTTTTATGTCTGATGATTAGACAAGTCTCTTTGATTTTTTACAATATTATCAAAACAACAGTATTTTTTACTCAAAACATTAATACACAGCTGTTACTTAATTTTTATGGAACATGATGGTTACCTCCTCACTGAAATACCATAACATAAGGAGCATAAAAACTGAGTCCATCTATCCACAGGATATATAACATAATATATTTCTTATATATTTAAAGTTTATCTGCAATTATACTGCCAAGTAAGTCTTTAAGCCTTTTATTCCACTTTAGAGAAACTCAGCCACAACATGTCTGCCTTTTTCCTCAAGCAGAAGGAAATTTCAGAGTTGGATGTTACAGCAAATATTCTGGTATAATTCCTTGATATTCTCTTCTGCTAAAACATGCACAATATTTACACAATGGAATAAAACACAGGTCACAGAATGCCGAGACTCACTGATGGTCCTCATCAGTGCTCTGGGAGAGTGGAGGTGTATCATGGAGGTTCCTGGTCCACAGTGTGTGATGCTGACTTTGACCAGCAGGATTCAGAGGTTGTGTGTCGAGAGCTGGGCTGTGGGATTCCTGTGAAGGTGCTGGGATCAGCTGCTTTTGGCCGAGGGAAGGGGCAGGTGTGGACAGAGGAGCTTCAGTGTAAAAGAAATGAATCTGAGATTGCCTTTTGTCAAACATCATCTTCACTCAAACACTCAAACTGCTCCCATGACAACGATGTGGGATTAATATGTTCTGGTTAAGTATCATGATTTAACTTCCCTCATGCCTGTCAATCAGTTTTAAGTTGTTTTTCTTAATGTTTCTCTTATTGAACTCATAACTGTTTGTCACACAGAGGCCCGGCTGGTGAACGGACCGGACTCCTGTTCTGGTCGAGTGGAGCTCCAGTACCTCAGTCACTGGGGCACTGTTTGTGCTGTAGCCTTGGATATGAGAGCAGCAGATGTTCTTTGTGCACAACTAGATTGTGGGAGTGCTGTGGCCATGGTAGAGGTGGACTGGTTTGGGGAGGGGAGTGGCCACATCTGGGCTGATGTGTTTGATTGTCAAGGTAATGAGACACACCTATCACAATGTGGGAACTCATCATGGAGTCGAGCTGCATGCTTTCATAAACATGATGCTGGAGTCATCTGTAATGGTGAGATATTAACCTCACCTACACCACGTTAGTAAATAAACTCAGTGTTCATTAGAATATTTAAATGATGTTTTTCTGCTTCAGGATCATCCATGGCGTTTCATGAGGGGCGAGTGCGGTTGTCTGGAGGGAGCGAGTGTCAGGGGGAGGTGGAGATTTATTTCAGGCAGGACTGGAGGAGAGTTCTCCTGGACTCGTGGAGTCTGTCTGAGGCGTCTGTGCTCTGCAGACAGCTGGGCTGTGGCTCTGTGCTGAACTACCGCTCCTCTCCATCCACCACTGAACACAAACAAATGTGTGTAACGGGTTTCAGCTGCTCTGGGAGTGAAGCTCATCTGGGGAACTGCAGCAGTGCACAACCTGTCAACTGCAGCTCTGGGGAACAGCTGTACATCACCTGCTCAGGTACGCAGCACAACACCTAGAAATGAGCAGGCATGTACATCATCAGCTCTTAAAATACACTATGATCAAAGCTGGAAATTAATGCCACAAATGTTGTGAATGTCTTACTGTTTTAATTTCCCCTCAATGGAACTTGTAATGGAGTGCACTTGTGTGGGAAACAACTCGTACAAGCTCTTTAAAGTGGCTCCCCTCTTTGTCTCTGCCAACCGGCCCGTCACAGCTCTCCTTTTGGGCACCTGCAGACAGGAGTCCAAAGTGACATCGAGTGGCTGGGAGGCTTTCCCAGGTGGCAATGGGGGCTTTAACATTGAGCACAGCTGCCATCACTTTTCTTTGTGTTATCCATACATCATCCTACCGATACATGTTCCAGTCACTGAACATGCTTATGTGCCAAAGCAAGTAGAGAATAGTGTGGTCTTTATTGTGTTTTGAATTTTTAGATATAAAATTCTTTTGACACAGAATTTTTAATAATTGATGAAATAAAGCATTTATACTTGTGTGTGTAAATCCTAGACCCTAGGTCCATCAGGCTGGTTGGTTCTGGGGGAGACTGTGCAGGAAGGCTGGAGGTTTTCCACAGCGGCTCGTGGGGGACAGTGTGTGATGACTCGTGGGATATTAAGGATGCGCAGGTGGTGTGCAGACAGCTGCAGTGTGGAGTGGCCCTCAGTACCCACATACCAGCCTGGTTTGGTCCTGGAACTGGGTCCATATGGCTGAATGAGGTGGAGTGTGAGGGGAACGAGACGTCCCTGTGGAACTGCAGATCTCAGCTGTGTGAAGAGGGGGAATGTGGACACCAGGAGGACGTAGGAGTCGTGTGCTCAGGTACAGTGTGATGACTGAGATTCAACCTGTTACATGTTAAATATGGACAAGTTAATACTGTAAGTTGTTCTTCTCCCCCCAGAGTTTAAAGAGATGCGACTTACTGAGGGCTGTAAGGGGAATCTGGAAGTGTTCTACAATGGAACCTGGGGTAATGTGTGTCACAATCAGATGGCTGATGAAACAGTAAACATGGTGTGTCGAGAGCTGAACTGTGGAAGACATGGCAGTGTGTCACCCACTGAAGCAAGAGTCAAATCTGCTCCTAACTGGCTGTATTATCTGATGTGTAGGAAACACGACTCTAATCTGTGGCAGTGTCCATCTTCACCCTGGGGACAGAACAGATGTGATAATAGTAATGAAGTGGCTCATATTACCTGCACAGGTGGGTGGAGTCAAACTTCTCTGGTTCTGTACATTGATATACAGTGGTGTAAAAAACTATTTGCCCCTTCCTGATTTCTTATTCTTTTGCATGTTTGTCACACTTAAATGTTTCTGCTCATCGAAAACCGTTAACTATTAGTCAAAGATAACATAATTGAACACAAAATGCAGTTTTTAAATGATGGTTTTTATTATTTAGGGAGAAAAAAAATCCAAACCTACATGGCCCTGTGTGAAAAAGTGATTGCCCCCCTTGTTAAAAAATAACTTAACTGTGGTTTATCACACCTGAGTTCAATTTCTGTAGTCACCTCCAGGCCTGATTACTGCCACACCTGTTTCAATCAAGAAATCACTTAAATAGGAGCTACCTGACACAGAGAAGTAGACCAAAAGCACCTCAAAAGCTAGACATCATGCCAAGATCCAAAGAAATTCAGGAACAAATGAGAACAAAAGTAATTGAGATCTATCAGTCTGGTAAAGGTTATAAAGCCATTTCTAAAGCTTTGGGACTCCAGCAAACCACAGTGAGAGCCATTATCCACAAATGGCAAAAACATGGAACAGTGGTGAACCTTCCCAGGAGTGGCCGGCCGACCAAAATTACCCCAAGAGCGCAGAGACAACTCATCTGAGAGGCCACAAAAGTCCCCAGGACAACATCTAAAGAACTGCAGGCCTCACTTGCCTCAATTAAGGTCAGTGTTCACAACTCCACCATAAGAAAGAGACTGGGCAAAAACGGCCTGCATGGCAGATTTCCAAGGCGCAAACCACTTTTAAGCAAAAAGAACATTAAGGCTCATCTTAATTTTGCTAAAAAACATCTCAATGATTGCCAAGACTTTTGGGAAAATATCTTGTGGACCGACGAGACAAAAGTTGAACTTTTTGGAAGGTGCGTGTCCCGTTACATCTGGCGTGAAAGTAACACAGCATTTCAGAAAAAGAACATCATACCAACAGTAAAATATGCTGGTGGTAGTGTGATGGTCTGGGGTTGTTTTGCTGCTTCAGGACCTGGAAGGCTTGCTGTGATAGATGGAACCATGAATTCTGTGGAAATCCGTGAAATCCTGTAGAAGAATGTCCGGCCATCTGTTCGTCAACTCAAGCTGAAGCGATCTGCAGCACGACAATGACCCAAAACACACCAGCAAATCCACCTCTGAATGGCTGAAGAAAAACAAAATGAAGACTTTGGAGTGGCCTAGTCAAAGTCCTGACCTGAATCCTATTGAGATGTTGTGGCATGACCTTAAAAAGGCAGTTCATGCTAGAAAACCCTCAAATAAAGCTGAATTACAACAATTCTGCAAAGATGAGTGGGCCAAAATTCCTCCAGAGCGCTGTAAAAGACTCGTTGCAAATTATCGCAAACGCTTAATTGCAGTTATTGCTGCTAAGGGTGGCCCAACCAGTTATTAGGTTCAGGGGGCAATTACTTTTTCACACAGGGCCATGTAGGTTTGGATTTTTTTTCTCCCTAAATAATAAAAACCATCATTTAAAAACTGCATTTTGTGTTTACTTGTGTTATCTTTGACTAATAGTTAAATGTGTTTGATGATCAGAAACATTTTGTGTGACAAACATGCAAAAGAATAAGAAATCAGGAAGGGGGCAAATAGTTTTTCACACCACTGTAAACTGCAGTGTTTCATTGTGAATAGTGTTTAACTAATGTTACTGAGATATGACGTTAAAAGTCTGATAAAAGTCTGCTCTGAGAGATAAACCTGCTGTGTAACATTAAATTAATGTGTGTATTTTATTACTGCAGATGATGAAGAGTCTCTACGTACACAAGAAAAGTGCTCTTCACTTCCCTCTCAGAAACACTGCTCAAGTAAGGAAACATAAGGAAAAGCTTTTAGTGCTGTTCTTCATTTGAAATTTGTTACTGACAGAGGGGGGATATTTTTTCTCCTATATTTGTTTATTTAATACAGAGAACTATATTGAATCATCCTGAGGTCATTACTCTCCATCACATTTTATGAAAATCAAAGCAACAGATGTAAAGACAGTAAATTGAACCCAAAGCTCATCTTTCTGCTTTAAATCATTTCATCAGAAGGGAAATTAAATAATTTCTAACCGGTTATATTTTCAGAATGTTTATAAATTGTTGGTATGAAAATCTTTATATAAAATACTTTTGTTAAACTCGACCCATGTGTGATGTGTGTGATGTAGAACACTGGTCTCTCAGGCTGAGTGGAGGAAAGGGAAGCTGCTCTGGGAGGTTGGAGGTGTATCATAACGCTACGTGGGGCTCCGTTTGTGATGATCAGTGGAACATCAGGAACGCTCAGGTGGTGTGCAGACAGCTGGGCTGTGGCTCGGCGCTGAGTGCTGATAGGAATGTTAGCTTTGGTCCTGGTGAAGGGACTATCTGGCTGAACAGAGTGAAGTGTCGAGGGGATGAGATTCACCTGTGGGACTGTCATCATTCCCTGAAGAAACACACTGACTGCTCTCATGCTCGAGTCACCTGTGCAGATCAGAGAGGTGTGCTAACTTTTCAGCTTTCTCTCTTCACTCACTACACTTTTCTCATAGGGTTAAGACTTGATAACTTTTATTCATAATCTCAGATATTAGCCTGAAAGCTCAGCATGTCAGAAACCTGATATAGTGAGAGTTTATTTTTAATGCATTAGTTTTTTCTGCAAATACAGACATATCCACAGTGTCCACTACTACACCCACCACCAGCACTACAACCACCACCACCACATCAGGTATGTATATTTGTTACAATACAATATTTGATACTGTTCACCATTTTTTTTCTTATCAAGATCCTCTTCTGTGTTTTTGACTTCAGGAAGAGGCGCTCCAAATACCCCACCCACCCCTCCACTGGTTCTCTTTGTGTTAGGAACGCTGCTCTTCCTGGCCTTAGTGCTTCTGGTGGTACTGTTTTACCAGAACAGAGTGCTCAGGAGAGGTACCACACATTCACACAGTTTATTTTCTCTACAACACCAGTTATTATTATTATTATTATTATTATTATTCTGCACTCCCAGTTGTCTCTAAGACGAGGCGTAAGACTCAGCCTGAGGCAGTCTATGAGGAGATCAACCACAGATACATCACTAGAAGAATCACGAGCTCCACTCAAAGAGGTGAGTGATATGTGGACTGTTCTACATCACACTTATTGTATTCCATTTAAACTTGGAGCTGAAATTCACTGCATGCAAATGATCAAATCACTCAATACTAAATACACCCCTCAATGCAAACTCAGTGATTAAAGCAAGATTTTACCCCAAATCCAGTCTGATTCATTTATTTACAAAAATATTAATAAAAATAAGTGAAATGTGTGTGAGAGGAAATGTGCAGTTAGAGTACATGTGGTCAGTGGAGGATTTAGATATTGGTGACATGGGCAGTCATGGGCAGGGGGGCGTCTTACAGGGGGGCAGGACAGAGTGTGTGGTGAAAAAAGCAAATAAAAATGTAGAGGGATGATAACATTTACACAAACAGTTTTCTGTCACTCATTTGCACATCAGACTTTTCATGTCACATTGTGGGTCAATTAATATCATTGGTGCCCTGATTCAATATTCTGGGGGAGGGGACTGAATGTCACTCAGAAGGACAAGGTGGGGAGGGGCGGGGCTATTGGACATCACCTCAGGTCTCCCCACAGGAAGCCCCACTGCAGGCAATAGCGAGAACATAAACACACATCTAACTTTTTACAACATTGTAATTAATAAAATCACTCACACTACGGAATAAACCTCAGGTCATTTATAATACTGTGAGTATTTACTGTAGTGTATAGTTTCATACTCTTACACACACACACACACACAAATTCTCTCTACCCGAGTTAAGATGCTTTAGTTTAGTTTAATGTGAAAGTGTACTGAAAAGCTCAGAGTGAATGAAGCTCCTCTTGTTCTGTGGATTTTAAACACGCACATCTCATCCTGCACAATGTCTGACAATATTCTTCCACAGCATTACACTCTAAAAAATAAAACTGTGCTGTACTCAATTTTTTTGGTGAAACATTTTTACACTTAAAAATATTGAGTAAATATAAAAAAATATAAAAATCATGTAAAATATACTTCATTAATTGAGTACAAGTCAGTAAAAAAATTAAGCAGACCTGAATAACTATATTTAGTACAATGATGTACAAAATTGAGTAAATGTAATGAAAATTAGAAGTTAATGTAAAGTGAAAATGAGTAAAATAATTGAGTAGATATAATTGAAATGGAAGGTAGAAGATACTGAAAATTATACTATTATTTAATAAACAAATGTGCTACATTTACTAAATATTTTAACTGAATGAAAGAAACAATACACACATTTTCATTTTAATTAAACATTTATTTGCCAAATTTGACAAGACATGAAGTCTAAACTCAACCTGGTTTACTTTGCAAATGACATGTAACAAGATCATAAACAAAGAGCTGAATTTATGTTATTAGTAAACAGTTTCAGAAACAATACTCCTGCCACAAGTATTATACAGTTAACACATGGAAAGTAGACTTTTGTATTAGAATCTAATAAGTCACATTTTACATCTGAAAGATTGTACACCTTCACACTTCAGTTTCCTGCAAACTGTGGGATCCATACAAATGTGTGTGCAGACCTTCTCAGGTCTTAAAGAAGCAATGACAGTCTAAATGAAGACAGGACACTAAATATCCATGACCAACAGTACCATGCTTCACTCGGTAATGATCGAAATTCCTTTTGATGATACGACAAATGCACACAGTTTACACCGCCATCCCATAAACTGGCACCTGAAAAAGGAACAATAGTATACAAGTAAGTACAAGTGTGACTGTTAATATAAAGTCTACCAGACTGGTAAAATAGTACTTCCGTTCAAATACAAACTTTTTGGACTAATAGTATATTTCTATCTTTGATTCAATGGTTACACATTTAATACTTCTGTAACATTTAAAAAAGTTGACATTTACCTCCTGTTTTATCTCTATTCAACTTCTCTTCATTAGTGGTGTTGGTGCTGTGAAAGAGATATAGAAAATATATAACATGTTTCACACAAACACACACTCACACAAAATCAATCAGTTTTAGGTTATTTTACTTACATATCAGAACATACATAATGTTTCACTTCAATATTTTAATTTCATATTACTTTCTCCCAATTCTAATTCTGAGAGAAATGTTGTATTTTCACTAAATCTTTATATTTCATAGCTTTAGTTATTAGTACAGTACTTAGCACATTTATTTTATAACATCTGCCGCTGCGTGCTCAGTGTTAAATCATGATAAAAATACTCATATACAGTAACGGATAAAACAGTACCAGTGTCCGGACACTGCACCTCATTTCTGCTGTTTAAACCGGATTTGTTCTGAGTTTCTTCCTTAAAGTGTCGGAGTGACCGAGCAGACTCGCGGTTCAGTGTGTAATGTTACACATGCGGTAATTATTTGAACATGCTAGTTTTATATCCTCGCCACAGTGGCGGTTGGCTGCGCAAAATCACCGCATTTGGCGGGAGAAATTCAAATATTGCGGCACAACCGCCGCCGGTTACACAGAGAAACCCGGAAAAAACCCGGACATGCACGCGCTGCTGCTCGGTGTTAAATCTCTCCTTTTACACCAGAGTTTAAGTGTCTGTATTAAACGCGCTTTAGCTGAGCAGTTTGGTGGTTGGAACAAACAAGCTAAATCACTATGAACCCCAGGACTGGCCTGTTGCTAGCTATCGTTAGCTCTGGAGCTCGGCTGTGACAGGATTCAGAACAGTAACTCACACCCTATAAAGTTGTGTGTGCAGGCAGACAGAGTCATTATTACAGTAACTTGTGTTAGCTGTTTACTCACCAGGATTTGTAAGGAATGTTCCAGAATGTTCCAGGTGCTTCATGTCCATTCTCACATCCTCACAGCCTTCTTGTCTCTGATGTTACACCAGACTTCCCATGAGCACTTGCACAGGGCAATTTACTCAATTATTTAAGTTTTTGTTGTTAAAAATAAAGAATATTGAGTTGGAATAATTTATAATTGTAGTTCTTGAAACTAATCAGTACAATTACTCCATTAACAGATATTTTGATTGAAATGTATCAAAAAATATTAAGTGCATGTTAAAAATATAATTCAGTTAGTCAAATACTGATTTTTACTAGTGAAGTAAACTTAAATTATAGTGTAAATTTAAGACAAAATGAATAATTGTTTTTTTAGGCATTTATTTTGATTTGTCTAACTCAAACAATCATGTATGTGACTTTTAGAGATTTTATTAAGGTAACATAACTTTTTTATAACTGTGAAATTTACAAGGCCACAGAATCATTTTTTAGAGTGTAATAATATGTGGCCTGTTACACACACAGCTGTCCTTAATACACACATTCAGTATAAAGTGTTTATGGGGACATTTAATAATCACCATGGTTTATGAGGACTCACCTTTCTGAACATCCGTCCAGTAAAATATATGTTGCATGAACACAGATGGACACTCACACACACACACACACACACACACACTCAAAAAACGGCGTAAGGCAGATAGAGGGGGATGCACCTGCACAGGAAAGCTCTCTCTCACACACACACACACACACACTTGCACTAAATCAGAACTGTTAATAGATGTTTATCAGCAGAATTCTGTCTCAGTGCCGGATCTAGTGTGTGTGGCAAATCTCCCCTTCAGAACGCTGACAAAAAATAATTAATAAATAAAAACTCTCTTGCTTTAAAACTTTTCTAACTTTTCCAATCAATTGGAACAAAACAAAATAATTCTCATAACCTTCATATATAAAATGCAATTTTATGTAGTCAAGCAGAATAATAACACAAGTTAATAAACACAAGTGTGATTAAAGTCTATTTTATTACATACATGATATTACACTTATAAAGTGATGACAGCTGCATTATTATTATTATTATTATTATTATTATTACTATTATTATTATTTATTAAACTTACTCCCGTTGTCGTGTGATGAATCAATACTTGTTTTAAGCACAGATATATGATTAAGTGAACACACACACACACACACACACCGTGGTGTAACGACCTGATCACATGGTCCGTCTCAGCTTGTATTGTGAGTTAAACCGTGTTGCTTTGACATTGTGGATAAAAAGATCCTTCACATTATTATCAGTCTAAATGAATCCACTGAATCCAAATCTAGGATCTTGTTAAAAGTTGAATGTGAGATGTTACTGGGGCTCAGCAGATCAGTACTGGGGCACGTGCCCCGGGGTTCCTGCAGGAGACCTGAGGTGATGTCCATCTCATCCGCTCTCTCCCCATCTCGTACAACTGAGTGGGAGAGCTTCAGTCAGTCCCCTGCCTCGTTCTTAGCTTCGGGTCAGTCACCGTGCTCAGATAATCTGTAGTGTCTGTACTGTGTGTTTAAGGCCAGATATTTTAGGGTTAGGGCGGAGTGCCACAGGGCTGTAGTTTAAGTCCAACATTATTTTATATATATATATATATATATATATATATAAGCACTATACTACAGCCCTGTGGCACTCCGCGCTCCTGAGAGATGAAACGTGTTTGTTTGTTGATAATTCTTATTCCACACTCGTCTCCTGTAGACATGGACTTAATGAGATCATATGATTTCCCCCCTACACCTCTCTCTACCACTCTATAGAACAGGCCTCGGTGTCTAATGAAGTCAAAAGACTCTGAAATCAATAAAACAGGCCAATTTTTTAGAGTTATTTTAAATAATATGTTTTTGGGTGAGTGTGTGTAGGGTGTAAATGTGACCAGCTGTGTGGCAGTTTGGGAGAAATCTGATCTGATTTTACTCAGGACATTGTAAAGTCTTAGTCTCTCTCTCTCTCTCTCACACACACACACACACACACTCTATCTCTCTCTCTCTCTCTTATATATACTAGGGTTTAAAAAGACTTCTTTAGAAGTTGAAGTATCAACTCAAGCTTTTTACTCGAGTAAAAGTGTAAAAGTACTGGTTTTAAAACTACTTAAAATATAAAAGTAAAAGTAACGTGAGGGGGGAAAAGCATTAAGGATAAAAGCTTAGGCTGTGCCACGGGCCTATATACTGCACTAACACCTCATAAAAAAAAAAGAAAAATGTGTTGTTGTTTTGTTGTTGTATTTTTTAACGGCCATAGTGATTTGGGATTCTGTATATGGCAATTGAAAAAGAATGCATTTTAGTACAATGCAAATCCATTAAAGAACCATATATGTGTACTACTGAGCATTAACATGTTTCATGGAGAAGAAGATATGATAACTAGTTGCCTATAAGTATTTTAATGGTGCAAAAAGTCAAACTTCAGAGGCGTGTCATCAGTAACCTTTATTGGAATGTAAATGTACATCCAAGCTTAGCTGCAGGAATCTGTGAGGGCAACATACAGGAAAATTAGTGCACCCAGGGCAGGCTTAGTAACAATTACCCTTGTATGGTTGTCTACAATAAACATTAGTGCTGTCAGAATGAAGGATTAATCCAAGTGATTAATCAAAAAAAACTTTTTTATATATAATCAATTCTGTTCCCTTCCTGGTGCTGTTCCCTTCCTCGTTGGTGCTTGGTTGTGACATTTCGCTCGAATCTTGAGTCTCTATCATGGCCATCTTTGTCTACTTATCACAACCTTATCAACCGAAAATGCTATTTTATTCTAACGTCCCTGGTGGAGTGTGTGACGTGACGTCATGTGCAGGTGCAGGTGCGATGGATTGCGTACCAACCAGTAGGGTGTCGGAATGGTATGTTTATACTTCTCATCCAACCACAATCAAATTCGCTCCATCCGGATGGCGCGATTTATCCGGATGTTTTTTTTTTTGTTTGTTTTTTGAATGACAAGCTGAAATAAAATAGGGGACTATTTTTTAAATATAAGGAGTAGAAAGTACAGATAATTGTGTGAAAATGTAAGGAGTAGAAGTAAAAAGTCGGCTGAAAAATAATTACTCCAGTAAAGTATAGATACTCAAACAGAGGAGGTTCTAGTGTGTATGGTGTCCTGGGGGAACTCACCTTCAGCACCGCCAGAAAGAAAGAAAAAGATAAATACACTACTTACACGCAGACTTGTTACGTAGTTCTGCTTTGAAGTGATAGGGCTCGCTGAGTTCCGGTTTGTCGGCCATTGTTTTGGAGTTTGGAGGAAATGTTTAGAAAAAAGTGTGTTTATAGATTTCAGAGACAGCAGAAGGTATACAAGGTACACTGTTGTGTTCCGCTGTGTACATCTTCTGCAAAGTTCAACGGAACTTCAAGTTTTCACAGTTTTCCTTCAGATGTGGACCTTAGAAAACGGTGGCTTGTGAACATACGCAGAGACGATTTTTGTCCTACCAGTAATTCTACGGTTTGCAGTAAACATTTTAGCAGTGATCAGATTATTGAACCGTAAACACCAGAGGCATAAAAAAAGTGAGTAACTGGCGCTGTACCAGTGCTTTTTGCCTGGACTGATCACGCCGTTAAAGCGTCACTGTCCAGTGAGTGGTATCCGTCGAACCCATACCCATGGATGTAACGATGGATCATAATTACTGAAGCATTCCTGAGCCTTCATTATTAGACCTGGTATGTGTTAAAATAGAAGAACTTTCTAATAAAGTGGAAAAAACAGCTACAAGAGCTACACGTTCAGCGTGACTGTACATTTACAGAACACAGTACAGGGTGGTATTTACAATGTGTTATCTATATATACTACTCTTAGTCTACCTCATAAGACTCTTGTCTGTTACAGGGCTGCTCTCCATCACTTTATCATAATTACAAGCGCTATTTGCACTATACAGTATGTCTGCATTTGCACTACTCTGTCTGGTTTGCACTCTCTGCCATCTGCCCTTACTTGTATATTGTATTTGTTTTTTTAATATTATATGTATAATTGTATTTATTCATATTTTTCTTTGTATTTTTAAAATTCTACTTTATGTATTTAATGTTATCTGTTATCCACCAAGGGTCTGAGAGTAACGCAATTTCAGTTCTCTGTATGTTCTGTACATGTGGCAGAATTGACAATAAAGTTGACTTTGACTTTAATAAGTTTTTATATAATATGGTTGTTTTGCAAATACGATGCACATCAGTAACGTTAATCCGTGGGAGATCCTGGAGACGGCGGGTGTAGAACGTAGCTATTGCTAAACCGGAACTGACTGAGTCCTATTAAAAAGAACGCGGAAGTAGGTGTGCAAGTAGCGCATAGAGAGATAAATAGAGAGATAAATAGAGAGATAAATAGAGAGATAAATATCTGCCAATGTGGCCACTGGACAGAAAGACTGTTATGAACTGATAAAACTCCAAATGTTAAATATCATACGTCTGAAAAAGGCCTCTCTCTGTGTGTGTGTGTGTGTGTGTGTGTGTGTGTGTGTGTGTGTGTGTGTGTGAGCGTGCATGCAAGAGTGCAGGCTTTCCTGTGCAGGTGCATCCCCCCTCCACCGCCCCCCCTGCCTTACACCCGGTGTGTGTGTGTGTGTGTGTGTGTGTGTGTGTGTGTGTGTGTTTATGTGACATGTACCTTATTTGACATATGTTCAAACACTTTATAATGTGTGTTTTCCTGAATCAGAGTTCATGAGTGTGTGTGTGTGTGTGTGTGTGTGTCTGATGCCTGTCCTGCTCTCCTCTAACAGGAAGTCTCCTCTCTGAAGAACAGCATTCTGGGTATGAGCATGTGGATGATGAGCTTCTCTCAGGTAAAAAAGGCCAGAGTGTGAGTTTGTCTGACTCCATTAACTGAAAGATATTCGAATTGCAATTAAAGATGAGAAATGACTAAATGTGTCCTTTCTGAGACGTGATTATGATGTATTGTATAGAAGAATTACAGTAACTCCAGTGTTTTAATGCTGACACATGAGATCTCACAATCAACCTTATCTTACTTTAAGCTTCTGAAATCCCTCTCATCACATTTATCAAAGCTTCTTTGGATGAGGATTTTATTGAGTATAAATGTGTTTAAAGCCCAAACACACAAACTCTTCTTTTTCCAGTAAAGTCTGGGATTGGAGAAAAGGCTGAGTATTATGATGATGTCATCGACACCAGTGACTTCATAAGTGGGTGCAGTTGTTAACTGATCAGATAAATTGAGTGACTTGACATTAAACCATGAGGTCAGAATGTGATGGAGCTGTTTGTACAGAGCCTCTGCTTTTATTTCATTTAGGTGATACAGGAAGAGTTGAGCCACCAGAGGACTACGATGATGCCGTCACTGCTGGACCCATCGCTGATAACGTGGAGGGTGTGCTTCTGTTTTGGGATTTGTTTTAGAGAGCACACACACACACACAGTGTACAAACTGTCACTTCAGTAAACTTTAAATCTCTTTAAATCTCTGTGTGTTTTGGTGTAGAGGATGAAGTGGAGAATTATGATGAGGCCATTACAGCTGATCAGAAGTCAGTTATACTGACAGGTATGATAATAATGGGACAGTGTTGCATCCACAAGCATCCAAATGATCATTAATGACATTCATGTGGATTTAATAGCTTTTATCTCTACATTCTGACAGAGGACGTGTCCGAGAACTATGATGATGCAGTTACGGCTGAAACAAACACAAACATCACCACAGGTCAGGGAGTTTCTCTGTTATTAAAAAAAATCCCCTTAAACATTTCTCTAATAAACTTTAAACAATGTGCTGCTGAATTCTGTATTCTGATTGATGTTGATTAATTTTCTATAACAGCAGCTCTGACATACTGCAGCTGTAAATCACAGGTTTATATTAATGCACTCGTTCCACTACATTATGGTTTCTATAGTAACAGCTCATCCACAGGGACGTGTACAGCAGACGCTCCACATTAACTGATGAAAAACAAACACACAACAAAAAAGTCTTGCTATAAGTGTAGTAAAGTGTAGCTCCAAGAGCTCACAGTGCTGAGACGCTAAATGCTGATTAACATCAACATCTCGTCTGCTGCATTTGACAGAAGTCACACTCACATCTAAAAGAACTCAACAATTCATAATGTGGGGAATTAATTCATGCATTTCAGTTTAAATAATCACACACGACTTTCTTTTTAATGTAAAGTTTAATTAAGCTTTTTAACTTACCCATGATATATTTATTTATTTTCATATACAAGTCACACCCACATCTAAAACAATCCCAAGTAATGGAAGTTTATGTAATTAAACAAAAATTACATCTCTCTATTATTTTATCTTATAATTCTTAAAATAGGATTTTCTATCATTTAATTATTGAAATTAGTGTCCCTCATCTAAAAATTCAGCTAACAATGCAGCAAAAATATAAAAAAATGTATATTAATATTGGTAAACAATAATGAATTCAATTAAATCTTTAATGTTTTTCTTTATTTAATCTGTTTCCTGTAACATATAATCATTATTTCTACAAAAGTACCACTTAAGCAAATCCAAACTGATTTTAAAAAATGCTGATCAAAAGAAGCAACAAGTTATAAATTGTTAAGATTTCAGGCTCTTAGATTAGATTCATATGAAAAGCGCCCCTACTGGCCCAGAGTGGTACTGCAACAGAGGAAGGGAAGTACACATGAGCTCCATATATGTACATATAGCACTTACACTCATGTAATATTAGTATTAAGTATTTAGTAATAATAGTAATAAAATATTAATAGTAAATATTTTACTTATCAATTGAAAAGTATTTAAATATAAAAAAATAATTTAATGTTCTATATAAAATAATTTGTGTGTAATATAACAAAAATAATTATATAAAATGTACTTCATTAAATAATTAATAAATTTATGCATTTATTAATTTAATGTGAACAGGACCTAGTGGTCACATGGAAGAGAAAGTTTTAATTTATATATAAATCTTAAATTAATTGAAAGCATTATTGCATTAGTTTTCCAATTAATCTGAAAGTGATGAGGACATAAAAATTAAATCTTGGCTGTTTGATTTTAACATCACAATCTACAACTAAACAAATTAAGAATGTTGCCTTAAAATGCATTTATACTATTTATATTATTTGTACAAAAAATAAATACAAACATGAATTTATTAATTAATAAATAAGCATGTAGATAAAAGCTAAAATTCCATCTTATAAAGAGTGATATAATTTCTTCTCCTCTTACTGCAGTAAAAATTAAATTATTTCTGTTATCTTTATTTTTCATATAAACATCGTGTTCTACTCAGTAACTCAGTATTTTACTATAAGATCAACACACACACTGGTTTATTACTTCTTCATTTATTTGTTGATTAGACAATCCAGAAGATTATGATGATGTCATCACTGAGGAACAGGATGGAGGAGAGACAGAAGGTGAGTGACTTCTTGTTTATTCTGTAATGTACATAAGTGCACAGGCAGCAAAGTCAAAGATTAGATTATATATGATTAGATTATATATGGTATATAATAAATATCAACTTTCAGAAGAGTTTTTAGAACAAATGTTCTCTCTGTTCTGTCATTTAACAAGTGCAGCCAGATTTATTACACACTTTAGATAAGACCTGTATATTTATGGCTCTTTTACTTCCACATTTTTATAAACACAATCTTGTAAGGACTGGAATCTATTTATTCCAAACATTTAACAGGAAAATAGAAATGTAATACTATATAAAATGTATTATTGTTTTGTAGCATTTCTACAGTTGAATCAGTTTGTAAAATGATGTGAAATTTGATGGACATCTCTATCACATCTTATACACATGGCCTGTGTTAATATTAAGAAAACTCATCTGATAAATGTCCTCTATTCTCTTCATTTATTGTTTAAAGATCAAAGAAATCCTACATAGTGCATCATTTACTGTATTTGAAGGTTTTACAAAACAATGACTATTAATCCAATACAAAGGAGATATTAAAGAGGTAAATGTGTTTATTTTACAGAATATGATGAGGTGGAGGAGAAATCTCAGAAAGACAGGGACCATGTGACTGAGACACGCCCCCAAAGGCCTTTTCTCAGGAAATTACATTTTAACTTTTATAAACACAAACAATGATTTGATTCTACTTCCAATAATTTCATGCATTCTGAACCATGTTCATTTTCTCACCTTGTTATTAGCAAATAGATTAGGGAGAGTTAAATCAGCTCCATTATTACTGAACCAAATGTTTCCAGCTTTCCTTTTACAACACATTTCTGACAATTCATCTGAATATCTTGTCTTTGTAAACAATATGCAAGCAATATATACGTCTAGGTTTCATGCTGTGTGTTTAACTATAAAACATATCATTGAAATGAATGTTTTGTTGCAGTCTCTATTAGGGAGCTGTGTATGTTGGAAGTTTCATTACGGATTCTCAGATTTTCATGTGAAATTCTCAGGTTTCCTTCAAACTCACCAATTTCTTTCCTTATTCTCAGGATTTTGTTTAATAATCTAATATTTCTTTAATATTCTCAGATGTTTGTTTCGTGATCTCAGGTTTTATTCAATATTCTCACTTTTTAATGAGTGACGGCTCGTTAATTTTAATGTTACAACTTAATAAACAATATACAAGTAAAGGTGAATTTTTAGCCTCGCAGAATGAGAACAATTCAATATTTTGCATTATGCAGAGTTTTATTCGCTTTTTCTCCTATTGTGTAACAATCATCTATTTTTATACAATTAATGAAATGAAAGTGTTTTAATGTTTATTATTTTTGTATATTGTGATGATCTGTGTTTGAGTTGAGTAAATCACATGCAGGGAAAAAATTAATATCACACAAGTGTATACTGGGGTCCGTTCTTCGTAAGTCGCTAACTCAGTTAGCTGGATTTGATTGTTGTGGATTTTGTCCTGATCTTGGATTGTTTCGTTCTTCGATGCGCTTCCCGCGTTTGTTGTCATAGCAACATGTCCGTAAGCTTGAACCTGCAGGTTTATTTCATGTAAACAGGATTTAGCCTGCGCTCCTGGCGGGTTATGATTGGTTGAAATGGCGAGATCACATCTGATTGGTTAAAGACCACGACTGACATGGACTGTGGGAAAAGAAAAGTATATGCCCCCCTGTTATGGACTACCCATACCCCCCCGCCCCACACACATAATCGCTATCAAATATTATATATGACCATAAATTCATAGGTTTATTATTATCAAATATGATATTACTATTATAATAAACCCTAGGCACGAGACAGTCATCAAGACCATTAATAGAAATTCTTGTATAATGTTTATTTTGTAACACATTTATTTTTCAGGGGTTTGTCATAAAAATATGCAAATAAATATTTAAATATATTAAAAATAAATATTTTATAATGATAAATTGGACGAAACTAATTTTATTATAAAATAAACAATATAAAAGTATACATGTTGTATTTGAAAAAAATATTAATATTTCTATTTTCATATACAACGTATTTATTTTCATATTGCTCATTTTATTTTATTGTCTCATGTAATTTGTAAACCATTAACCTATGAATTTATGTTCTAATATCATATTTGATAGCGATTATGTGGGGGGGGGATCCATGGCAGGGGGGCATTTCAGCGCATAACACGTTACAAAAAACTATTTAGCTCGCTCTTTTTCTATTTCATCAACCAATCGAAGGGCTTGTGATCAGTGCTTCTACTGTCGATGCATATCGCCTCTTAAACCAACGCACGAGCGCGCAATAATCCTAGACAACTCAATCCAGATATACTAATCATCAACAACAGGTGTGCCGAAGAACCGACTTAGCCAGAACGTAATTAGCACGATGATCTCATCTTAGATGTGTCAGTTCATCTCAAATGTGTCAAGCGTTGTACGAAGAACGGAGAGTCCATGGCAGGGGGCATATACTTTTCTTTTTCCACGTGAGTCAGTCGTGCTCTTTAACCAATCAGATGTGATCTCGCCATTTCAACCAATCATAACCCGCCAGGAGCGCAGGCTACATCCTGTTTACATGAAATAAACCTGCTCCCGAGCAGGTTCAAGCTTACGGATATGTTGCTATGACAACAAATGCGAGAAGCGCATCGAAGAACGAAACAATCCAAGATCAGGACAAATCCACAACAATCAAATCCAGCTAACTGAGTTAGCGACGTACGAAGAACGGACCCCTGCTCTACTGCACCATGTTTATGTTTTTATTTTCTTTATTTTAGGACTTTTTTGGAATTGCAAATCAAATGTCACTGTTCTTGTACAATAACAATAAAGATTCTATTCTATTCTCAGAAAAACACAGATAAATACACAAACTCACATAATAAAAACATTTACATTATTTTAAAATAAATCAGAATTAAACACATGATGAGGACTTACATTAACACCAACATTACACACATCATAACTCCAGATATAAACACTATTATTCATGGGTTCATATATCATGGCATTTTTTCTTTCATAGTTAGTGATAACTCTAAAATTATAGTATTTGCTATTTTATTATTAATAATAACAATAATTCTGCTTCTTATTATTAATCAGCTGCAACAAAAAGTTTCCCTAAACTGAGGTAATTTTCTGCCATCTAGTGGATGAAATATGCTACTAAAATCCACATCATTATTTTAAGAAATGATTATTATCAACAGTTACATAGTGTGTGTGTGTGTGTGTGTGTGTGTGTGTGCAACCAGAATGACCAGGCTCCAGCCAAAGTGAGATTGTAAATACATTATGAAATAATGTAAATGTTGAATTTATCATTCAAAATCATTTTGGTTTCCTGAAATCGAGCTCCTCAACAACTTCCCCTACACATACAGGCGCCTCATCCACCAACAATGGCGCAGAGACGGAAATGACGTGCGGCGTGACGTCACTCCACACGCTCTATTCCACATAGATTGTGTACAGTATGAACTCTGACTACATTCTCAACATTGTGTCTCTCCATAACCTTCTACAGTTCACATATTGACAGTTTCACAATAAGAGCAGTTTTACACAGTCCATGTGCTTCTCTTATTCCAACATACAGATGAAAGAACATACAGTATTATCCAAACTGTCTTTGTTCTGCTATTTAAAGCTCATTTAACTCCACTGGTAGCAGCAAATCCATGTGCAGATCTGCTGCTTCACAGATTAGCATTCCGTGCTAACACAGAGCTCCAGCTAATAACAGAGAGTCCCATAGACACATGAGGAAGCTAGCGAGAGTTAGCATTACATAACAGACTCCATTAAACATTCTATAAACACTAGAGCACTTTACTCAACATATTCCTAACAAAACACTGACTGGATAGTCAAGGGGTCTGTTCTTCATACGTCGCTTGACACATCCGAGATGAATTGACACATCTAAGATGAGATCATCGTGCTAATTACGATCTGGCTAAGTCGGTTCTTCGGCAAACCTGTTGTTGATGATTAGTATATCTGGATTGAGTTGTCTAGGATTATTGCGCGCTCGTGCGTTGGTTTAAAAGGCGATATGCATCGACAGTAGAAACACTGATCACAAGCCCTTCGATTGGTTGATGAAATAGAAAAAGAGCGAGCTAAATAGTTTTTTGTAACACGTGTTATGCGCTGAAATGCCCCCCTGCCATGGATCCCCCCCCCCACAAAATCGCTATCAAATATTATATTAGAAGGGTCAATATATAATTGAGGGAGATTTCATGTCCATGAGATTTATCTCGCAAACATGCTTATTAAAATAAAATTTTAAAAGTCTTCAGTGTTCTTCATGATCTTGTCTTTACAAATTCCATAGTTAATTATTATGGAAATAATCATTTATTTATAAAAATTTACTAGATATCCCTAAAATGTCAACTAAATAACCGTCCGAAATGAATTGCAACCACAATCTCATTACCTAAAAAAACATTTTAAAAACTTATTCAAAAACAGTTTTAATTATATTATTTACATTAAGTTGAGGTAATTTTGAACAATGTGTCTTTTTGGGCAATATGTCACATTTTCAATAGAAATTGACAAATTGAATATGTGTCCGAGAAGTCGCTGTCATCTAAGTTACCCATAGCAAATACACCCCTCAAGGAAGAGTGTGTTTTCCAAATCACATGACCTGCTCCACATGATGTCATTTCCTCCTGAAGAGAAAACTAGCAAGACTCCAAGGTATGTTCTCCCTCCACATTTTCAGTTATTTCACCTAAAGTAGTGCTTGGGGCAAATGTGTACTTATCATATGTCAACAATGTTACTACAATGAATTCATAAATAACTTTGAATTTCAATTTTACTCAGTTGTACATATAATATTTAGAAGAACCTCTCTGTAAAATGCCATGTGCTGTCTGGTGCTAGGCAACCATTTTGATTTTATCCCTAAAAACAGCAAAAATGTCAACTAGGTTACCAGTCACCTATGTTACTCTGCAAAGGTAACTTAGTTGACTAAGAGTAACATAGTTGACATTCATTACATGTTCTTATAGTTTTCAGGAGTTCATTTAATATTCCAATTGTACAGTAACTATAAAATACTTTGCAATAAATATTATAAAAGTAAACTTGTTTTCAGGCAAATGCCACGATTATCTGCTGCAGAAAAGCAGCGCCGTTACCGTGCACGGCGAGATGCTGATCCTGCAAAAAGGGAGGCATACTTGGCAAAAGGCCGGCAGAAATGGAGAGAAAAGAGGGAGCAAGGTGCATATTATAAGCCCATATCTGAACAGAGTGAGAGGGAAAAACGTGCAAAGAGAAAGGCCTGGAGAAGAGCCCAGGAACAGAGCAGACGCAGAAAGAAACAGGCTTCTGCTATTGTTACCCCACCACTGAGTCCTGACAGTGAGGAACAACCAGTTCCACAACCAGGAAGGTTAGAAGGTTATGTAGAAAGAACCTCAAACAGTACTATGTAGGCAGGCTATGTAGAAAGTACCTTAAACAGAACAATGTCTCATGAAAAAGTACTTGTTAGATTATTATGTTAGATTAAAATGCAAAATTACATGGTGGCATGGTGACAATTAATTTCAAATGCTTTAAGTGACACCTGCAATGTTGAAAAATAATTTAAAAATGTCTTCATGTAATTTCAGACAGAGAATACAAGGAAGAAGGACTAGAAGAAGACGGTACCAGAAAATATACATTGAGAATCACAAACTCAAGGAAAAGCTTAAAGCTCAAACAAAAACATCAGACAAATACCGTAAGCCAAATCATATCTTCATGGCTAAGGACATGCGCACACACACACACACACACATGCACATAAACAAACACACACACACACACTTAAAGATTACTTGATTGAGCTTGACAAAGTCATTGAAAAACAAACCATAATTGGCCATGTTCTTGGGTTAGAAAATGGAGTGTGTTTATGGCGTTATATTCCTGCCACAATTCTGAGCGCGTGGTTTGACATTTTGAGAGCAGACAAAGCACTCTATGCGCGTGCAATGTCTCCACTGCGCGCTCAACAGCTTGATTCTGCGCGTGCAATGTCTCCCCTGCTCGCTCAACATATTCTCCGCGCACGCGCGACTCCTCGATTCTGTGCGCGCTCGACTCTGCCTGTACGCTCGCACAACTTTGTCCAGTGTTACAAAACTGCCACAAAACCAGCCAATCACAGACTTCCACACGCTACTTCTGATTGGCTGTTTCTCCTCCAATCAAGTGGCACTACTATCGACCGCTTAACGGAAGCGTTGTAAATAAAGGTTTATAAGTAAAGTTATCCGATTTGAATTTTAGTCGATGTAGTCTAACAATGAGCTATATGGTAACGTAATTAGGTACGTAAATAAAAACACACAATGGGCAAACGAAACTGGTATATACTAATACTTCATTAAATAAAAAATAAATACTATAATATTTGTTTATAATATTTATGAATAAAAACTTTTTTTACATTGCTTCCCTTATATAATTTATTTTTATATAATTATATATAATTTAAATTTCTTATCATTTTATTTTGATTTTGTAAGGCTGCTTTGAGACAATGGCCATTTTAAAAGCACTATATAAATTATAGTATGCGTTATGCGGTCGATATTGCCAGCTGATAGAGGAGGAACAGCCAATCAGAAGTAGCGTGTGGAAGTCTGTGATTGGCTGGTTTTGTGGCAGTTTTGTAACACTGGACAAAGTTGAGCGAGCGTACGGGCAGAGTCGAGCGCGCACAGAATCGAGAAGTCGCGCGTGCGCGGAGAATATGTTGAGCGAGCAGGGGAGACATTGCACGCGCAGAATCGAGCTGTTGAGCGCGCAGTGGAGACATTGCACGCGCATAGAGTGCTTTGTCTGTTCTCAAAATGTCAAACCACGCGCTCAGAATTGTGGCAGGAATATAACGCCATATGTGTTCTGTCTCCACCGGTTTCATGGGTGCCTGGAAGTTGGAGGGTATGCCAATGTTTTACTTGGGTTCTAACATATGAATGTTTTTGAGATACAACAGTTTGCACAATTAAAATTTTGATCCAATGCAGCACACTTATTCTGTTAACCAACAGAATAAAACACTAATTGGTTATTGTTACTTATTGCAGTGCACTATAATTTTTTGTTCAATACAATGCACTACTGTATTTCATTCCACAAACAAGATTTTCAAAATGTTTACATGGTGGAATTTTTGTGTAAGTGCTGTTTTTGATACTTTTGTTGTTGTTTTCTATGTTAGGATCTCTTGCTTATGATATATGTGCTTGTTAATAAAGTTGTGATTGATCCTTGTAAACTGATGTGTGTCTGTATTTCTCCTTTATGTCATGAAATATGCAACAGGTCTTGATTAAATGCAGTAAAAGATTAGCTAACATATAATAATTGATATAGTTTAGGATTGTTTTTGTTAAATACATCACCCTACTTTGTCATGTCCAGTCAACTATGTTACTTTTGTCAACTATGATACTGGGCTGTCAATTAAGTTACCATTATGTTTTTTAAAAAATATATGTATTTCAATGGTTCCCTAATCTCCAAGTAAATATTTAGAAACTGAGTAGCTGTCAAATATATACCTCAGCATAATTTCATCAAGAGAATTGTCATGAATCAAGCAGTTTGGAAACAAAATATACAGACCGGTTACTTCAGTACTTGAAATTTGGGGTTTCAATTGAACAAAATGTGTATTTTCTTAATTAATTGGGTATTTTAATTGAAAAGGTAGGTAAATAGACACATATTGTTCCAAGAGTAATGATTTTTTTAAATGTCTGACATTTACTTAAAGTTAAAACTTATAGGTTTTGTCCGTAACATAGTTGACCAAATAATGAGTAAACTTCTTGTTTTTAAAACTAAATATCTGAAATCAATTATGCCTGAGCTTGGCAATGACTAAAAACAAAATATTTCAGGGATGATTTATCAGGGAAGATAATATTTTGTAAATAAATATATTTTTTCCCAGAATTATTCAAACTCAAAATCTCCCACAATTATATATTGACCCAGAACATAATTTCATAGATTAATGGTTCGCAAAACTGGGTTAGCGACGTACAAAGAATGGACCCAAGGAGACTCACCAAGTAAACACAATAGAAGAGGCTGTAAATATGAGGCTACATGAGCGTATCAGGTTCAGTAAACATGTCACGTGCACAATGAGCTAAACTAGCTGAAGCTTCCATAATGGTGGCACACTACGATACTTTACAAGCCTTCCATAACAAATTAAACCTGCCAACCGGCATCAAAACAACATCCCACTTACATCTCCATCATAGCCACAAGCTTTTCACCTCACTTGATGAACTTTTTACCAGTTACTAACCTGTAAAGAACAGAGAAATGATGAGAGGGGAAATGTGTTGCATCTCCTTCCCGCGCTTCCATCATCCTGAAGACGAGGCAATGCCCCCTTGTGGTGAAATGAGGATACAGTCCCCAGAGCAAACACACAATAAAATAAAAATTTTATTTGTCACATACACATTCATACACAGTACGATATGCAGTGAAATACATTAAGTGAATAAGGCTCTCCTACAGCAATACACACATTCTCCTTCAGTTATTGTACATAATACATCAGGAAAAAAAGGTATTTCAGTTCTTGTTGGTTCCAGCACATACAGGAGTGGCGGGAAATGAGGAAGCAGATCAGCTAGCAAAACAGGCAGCGGCAAAAGAAGGTATAGACATGCAAATTTTGTATAGTAAATCCGAACTTAAGTCAATAATTTAAAAAAAGATAACAGAAAAATGGCAATCCTATTGGGATAATGAACAAAAAGGTAGGCATATGTTCTCAATACAATCATCGGTAAGCAAAGGAAGGAATTCAAGAGGAAGTAGAAAGGAAGACTGTGTTCTTTCAAGACTAAGGCTGGGGCATACGGGACTTAATGCAACATTGAATATGTTCTCATTCAGTGCAATAAATATGCTGAGGATAGAAGGAAATTAATTGAAGAACTTCGGAAAAAGGGTGTGTAGCATTTAACATTAAAAGAACTTTTAAATCCAATAGGAAGTGATAATCTATTAGTAATATTTCTAAAAACGACTCAGTTAATTTATAGAATATAAAGATATTATTATTAAGGGGGTTATTATTAGTTCTAGTAGTAACAGTACTATTATTATTGTTATTGTTATTATTATTATTAGTATTATCAGTCCTCGTCCCTAATCTGGAAAGGACCTGGGCTGTAGATGGAGGAGCTGAACATGCAGCAACATCGAAAGGCCGGGTCCTGAATAGTCTGGGATGAGGGAAATTACAAGTCTCTGATTCAATGCTTACAGTAGATGGCGGTAATGCTCTATCTAAAAAGCGAGCCGCCAATAAAAAACGAGAATAATAATAATAAGAAGAAGAATACACACATTCACACTATAAAAGATTATTCATCATTACATCACATAATGTTACCACACATTCATGGGTGTCACACTAATGTTAAGCTAATGCTGATCCACCGTACTTTGTGAGGACTCTGGAGAAAGCTGTTCTGTCCAACAGGTTTCATCTGTCCATCACGTCCTCTATAACCTGCTGCTCCAAATCTAATCTAATTATTATTTTATTAGTCATGTACACAACTATACACAGTATGATACGCAGTGAAAGGATTATACGACTGTCTGAGACAGAAAATAAAATTATTTCACTATAAAAATCATGGACGTAGAGTATTATGGTGAACTGGTATGTTTAGATGCTGTCCTCCCCACTCTCATTGATCACTCAGGTTTGTTGACGGTGAGGTGATTGGTTGCTTTACATCTCAGTTCCCCCTCATGTCTGTGTTTCCTTCAGGCTCCTCCCTTTTAGTTATGATGTCATAGTTAGTCCTACCGGAGTCTTTGCTTGCACTCTACAGTAAATATACATTTACATTATACATTATGTGACTGTGACCAGACCTGACTGTTCTCTCCTCTTCTGCTCTCTCTCCCGCTCTTTCTCTTCCCTCTCTCCCCCTCTTTCTCTCCTTCCCTCTTTCTGTCGAGCTTGAGTTTTCTACCTGAGTTTTCAATAACTAACTGGACTTCATATTAACATCAGTTAACATCAACTGTTATGCTGAACTGCCTGCCAACTAACACACAGTATGAATGCAGATCAATTCCTGCTCTCTGCTTCACCCAAATGAGGATGGGTTCCCTGTTGAGCCTGGTTCCTCTCAAGGTTTCTCCTATTAACATCTCAGGAAGTTTTTCCTTGCCACTGTCGCCCTCGGCTTGCTCACCAGCGACTATCTGACCATTTTGATTCATACACATTCAAATTCCATACAAACGTAAATAATTCTTTTGATTGTGTAAAGCTGCTTTGGGACAATGCCAATTGTTGAAACTGAATTGAATTAAATAATGAAAAATAAATTACTAGAAAGTACAATTAAATTAAAATACAATTTTCATTTAAAATAAAGCTCAGTGGTTAAATTATTGGACTACGGTTTAAAAGGTCTCAGGTTCAAATCCCACGACCACTAAGTCGTCCCTGTTGGTCCCTTGAGCGAGGCCCTTAACCCTCACCTGCTCAGATGTATAATAATATAAAAATGTAAGTCACTCTGAATAATGGCGTTGGCCAAATGCCGCAATGTAATTGATTCCCTCTTTGGGTCGGTGTGTGTGTGTGTGTGTGTGAGAGAGTCTTGGGTTTGTGTGATCCTGTCAGCAGTTCACTGGTATATAACTGATAATTAATGTTAATGTGGTAATGTTATGGCTGATTGGTAAATATAAACGGTAGTACACAATGTGTAACTTTTATAAGTGTGTGTGTGTATAATCACTTACAGTTAACGCCTGGAAAGACTCCTATTCCTGAGGTGAATGGATTTTGTGAACAAGAAGCTGTCTGGCGATCTGTGGAACACACACACACTGTGACCAGCAGTGAGAACATTCCTGTCCCCCAAGGTCACAGATAAACTCCGCCCACTGTCCAGAACATTCTGTAGAGTTTCAAAAACCAGTACAGCACTTGACATCTTCCTCACACGCTGGAAACTCACTGAATCTGTGTGTGTGTGTGTGTGTGTGTGTGTGTAGGGGGCGTGGCCTTGTATGTAGATTACCCAGACTGTTTGGACACAAAGTTAGTTTGAGATGTACAGAGTTAACATGTGCTCGATGCAACCTAACTCACATCTCTTGTAGACGCTTTGTTTTGTTTCTTAAACGCTCCGATTGGATGAAATGAAGATGAGTGACATCAATCCAACTAATGGTGCAAAAGGGGGCGGGACCCTAATATGTGTTGACAGTGAAGTCTGTCACGGAGAGACAGAACAACCGACCAAATAGTGAATAAGCTAAAAAAACTGAAGAAAGACTACAGGGACAAGAAGAAGGGGCTGTGTAAAAGTGGCAGCGGTGGAGGTGCAAAAGATTTAGCTACCTTTGGATACTGAAATACATTTTCATAATTTGGAGAATAGCCAGTAAACTGACTTCAGCCATGTTCGTCTCTGTTTCGTGGGCGTGGCCTGTGACGTATTATCATGCAGCTCCCGCTGAGCTCCTGTCTAGTGTAAATGTGGGTGGTTCACAGTCCAGCACCGGCCGAGCACCAAAACTGGCACCTGGCACCAGCACCAGTGTAGTGGAAATGAGGTAATAGAGTGCCAGCTTTAAGACCGCTATCACAACACACAGGATACACACACACACACACACACACACACTGGGGTGGAAAACCCAATCTTTCGACAGACTGTTGAAAGAAGGTCAAAGTGATTGACGCCTGAAGGTTTGATGCTGGTCTTATTTTAAAACATAAGACTGAAGTGAAGCAGAAGAACTTTCCGGATTAGTTTATGATTGGTGTCTATGTGGATCAATGACCGCGGGCCAGGTACTGAATAGGTAAGATGAACACCAAACCCTAACTGGCTCTTTTGCTTAATAACACCTCACATTGCAGGGTTTTAAACTCCAGATTTTTTCTTTTTCTAACTGAATTAGCCTCTGTAGCTCAGTAAGGGGAATCTAAGATGACTGGAGGAACAGAAACATTGTAAGATATTATTACTATACTTAACATACTGTAACTATATTTTTAAAAATGTAGATATTGTAACAATATATAACAGGATACAACAGTGTGATATATGAAGACTGGTTTACTGGGAGCAGCTCTGATTGTACGATGTAAGATGAAAAAAAGTAAAAAAATTTAAATAAATAGCTAAAATTATATCAAATGATTGATCTTGTATTTCACAAATTCATATTTGTTCTATTTCAATATAGATTATATGCTTCAATCTTTAGTCTGTGAATGTGACTCACACTCATAGTGTGTGTGTGTGTGTGTGTATGTGTGTGTGCCCTGTGATGGATTGGTGCCCTGTCCAGGGTGTATCCTGCCTCGTACCTTAAGTCTCCTGGGATAGGCTTCAGGTCCCCGCGACCCTGAATACAGGATAAAGCGATGTAGAAGATGAGTGATTGAGTGAGTGAGAGTGAGTCCTTCCAAGCTAGACCTGAAGCTGAAACAGCTTGGCATCAGCACTCCACTGGATATTACAAACAGATCACAGTCTAAATAACCTTACCTCCTCCAGTCTCACCCTCAGCACTCAGGGATGTGTATTGTCCCCTTCCCTATACTCCCTTTTCACCTATGACTGCCCCTGCGTTCAACAGCATTATCAAGTTCACAGATGACTCCACAGTGGAGGGCCTGATCAGAGATAATGACGAGACGGCATACTGGGAGAAGATCAGGCATCTGGTATCATGGTGTGAAGACAACAATCTGGAACTAAACACTAAGAAGATGAAAAAGATTATTGTGGATTTCCAAAAAGCTGGCAATCACATTCTGCTCCCACTGACATCAAGGAGCTGCTGTCGAGTGTGTAACCAGCTTCAAGTTCCTTGGAGTCTATATCTCTGAGGACCTCACCTGATCTCTGAACTCTTCTTTCCTGATCAGCAAGACACAATAGCATCTTTAAAGTCCCATCTGTGATCCAAAACACTGGAGAACTTTTACCGCTGTGCCATTGAGAGCATTCTTACAAACTGCATCTCAGTGTGGTACAGCAGTTGCACTGCTCAGGACCGTAAAGCTCTTCAGAGGGACGAAAACCGTCCAACAAATCATTGGCACCCAGCTACCCAACCTGGAAAGCATTTACAAGAGACGCTGTCTCAAAAGGACGAGAGGCATTATCAAGGAATCCTCTCACCCAAATCAAGGACTGTTCACTCTGCTAACAACAGGCGGCACTACAGGTGCATCAGAGTCTGCAATAACAGACTGAAAAATAGGTTTTCTCCTGTTCACTTCACAATGTCCCACTCTTGTACATTACTACGTATATCACTATATATACCATAACTGTATTACCAAATTCATCTTCTGTTTGTATAACACATTGTATTTATTTATTGTAAATAGGCCACTTATGCACTTCTGGTTAGATACTAACTGCATTTCATTGGCTCTGTACATGTACTCTGTACACTGACAATAAAGTCGAATCTGATCTAAGTAGCTCGGGGAGGTTATCTACCTTCATAATAAATATATACAGTGGTGGCAAAAAGTATTTAGACAAAACTGAAATTCAGTGTTTTCCTGACATTCTCTTTTAAATAATGATAAAGAAAATAGGAATGACTGGTTATTTTATTAAAGTGATAATCAGTATTTGGGATAAAGTCCTTTATTCTTCTAGACCTGCTGTATCTGGATTCTAAATCAAGTCTCAGTCCTCATTCTCTCAGTCCATGTCTGCCTGATTACTTCCTGAAGATCATCTACAGGAATTTGCCACAGAAGTTCACATTTCACTTGAGAATTCTCTAGTTTTAGGCCTTTTTGTGGAGAGGTGGACACCACGTCTCAAAAAAGTAAAAGTTCTGCCACATATTTGCTCCATCAAGTAAATAAAGCAGCTGATTTTAATTAACACAACTCTTCACCCAGTTAGTTCCGAACTAATTAGTGACGTCACATGTTTTGTATTAATACATAGCACATGATGTCTTACTTACAGATGGAGCCACGCCAAATAGCCGCGGCCGTGTGAATTGCGTACGAATGGCGTACGGCTGCCCTATGCACGCCGTAATCCCCCCTCCTTTTCCTTCGAGAAAGGCGTGTCAAGATTTTACAGTAAACACGCCCATTCAAGCCCTATTTATGCATTTACCTGGTTCCACGACTAGATGGCGCTTCGTTCTCAAGGACACGTTAACACAAGCCAGCAATTTAGCTGCGCTGAGTTGCAATCACGTGATTTTAACAACCCACCCCCGCCGAACTGACGCTGCCAAACTGCACTAGGGATGAAAATGGCGGCTTAATGGACTATTCGCGGTAAGTGGTGTTTTAATTTATAAAATTTGTTTGGGATTAGTTTACAGTTTATTTCCCAGTTTAGTTTTTTATCTGCCGTTTTGAAAATCACTGGCAGCACCAGCAGCGGTCAGATGTAACTTTAGATAACTTAATGATCTGTTTACCACGTCTGGAGGTAACATTACAGCTTACTGTCAGTGTCACAAACTCACAATGTCACTCCTTTTTAACTAAAAAAGACACTAAAGCTTCGAAAATACTATTTATGTCCCTATTACAAAAGCTGCACTAGCTGATGAAGAGTGTTTGTGTTTTATAAAAATGCCTTTAGAGTCTGACCGCGTGTTGTCTGGATAAATTCAGCATTTATTTATTCTTTGGGTAAGAGTTAATCTGCAGGTTATATCTGTGAATATAATGTGATGCAGTTCATGAAGGACACAAGCTGAGGATAGATGTACAGGAGCTCGCGAGCTAAACGCTCATAACCGGGTTTATATTTTTCTCAATTCGGCCGTGACTTTGCGCGGTAGCGCGAGCGCTCAGTTACCGAGCTGGATAAAAACCCTGAAGTGTTTATCAGTTAAGGGGGAGGGGGAGGTGTGTGTGTGGGGGGAGGTGTGGGGGGCTTCAGTACTCGGGAAGTTATAGTTTGGCTTCAGAGATGAACTAATATATACGAGTGTTATATCGCTTAACTTATTTGTATGAAAAGCGCATTATATAATAAGTAAATTCTCGGTTAATTTAATGCAGACGATAATACAGACAGACCGGGGTTAACACTAACAAAGTTCACTGGTTAAAGTTATCCCAGTTTATTTACATTCCAGAATTCCCCAAAACAGTATTTAACACACTCTATGGTGTAGGTTTACTAATATCTTTTATATTTATTACAACTAGATATTCTGTAAAGTTTATTTATCTTTGTCTTCACTAAATTCTCCTGTTGTCTTTAATCAGAGCTCCGCTGTGGAGGATTGGGGGGTCAGACGGATGACGGTTGGCCTTTTGGAGCTACTGGAGGAGCCTGAACAAGCTGTTAAGGGAGCTGTAGGAGGGATGACGTCACAGTGCAACAGCTTTAGAATGATGTTTGGTCAGGTCTACTGTATGTTCTGAACATAGAATTGCAAAACGTCTGATACTTTAGGGGGGAAACAAAGAATTAAACAGTTCCCTCTTTAATATTTTTAAAAAATGATATTTTAATATAAAAGAACCAGATAGAGACTGATAAGCAGCTGGTGTTATCCGGATATTTTAATGACCTTTAAGCAAAAATTAAACATGTTTTTACCTGTTTTATACAAATTATTGTTTTACCTTTGACTAGTTTTGGAAGAATAAATTTTATTTTTAAAGTCATGTGTGCGTGTTTTAATTGTTGGGGGATTGTTTGTGTATTTAAAAATACATTTACTTAAACCAACAACTTCAATGTGCAAAAAATGTGACCCGACGTTTTAAATAGTCAAAGAGTTGGGCTAATAATAATGATAATAATAATAATTATTATGATTATTATTATTATTATTACTGGTTATATTAAAAAAACGAAAACAACAGTTAAACACTTGATCATATGTATCTGTGCTAGTTTGTGTTTGTGATTATGTGACCCATAATCATTTTTCTCAGTATAAAATTTTGGGGGGGTTTTAAGAACTCCATCAAAAGAGCAAAGACAATCTTAGAAGGAGTGGAAGGTAAGAAACCTCAGTGGAGAATACTGACTGTGACATGGTGCTAATTGCTCTGTGTGTGTGTGTTTTGGCGGGGGGAGGGGTACTTCAGACTTACTTGTCTGTGCTCAATAGTTTGTGTTAAACCAACGGAGAAATGCACACACACCTCTCATCCACAAACGCTTTAACTGTTGTCTTGTAAATCGTTGATTAAACCTATGAACACAGCTGTTCAGCATCAGTCCTAAACACAAGCGCAGGGTATGTTTTTGTCCTTAATTAAAAGACCTCAATATGTTAATAATTTACACAATGATAACATGTTGTTTATGTTTAATGTTTATTTTGCGGGAAAAGGTAATAAGCAATATTTAAAATAAAACAAACCAGGAAGTAAGTGTTTCATACATTAAGGTGCTGTGTATAACCAAGTGCCCCAACAGACATAGCAACAGTGTAGAGAGTGTGTGCGCTGTGGGGGATTGGAAGGTGAACGAAGATAATCATTTACAAGACAAAAGACGTTCAAAGGTGTGTTATGCCCTAAAACGCGCCCCCCCTCCCCCCGGCCACGGATTGCTCCCCATTACACAATCGCTATCTTCAAAGAAAAGCCGCCGCCCCTTTTCTTCCGAACGCGTTAGCGAGTGTTTTTCTTTCCCTCTGCTCGGTTTTGTGAACACAGTTGCGTTTAATAACACGATGGAACCAATTACCTAAACAGCAGCAACAACAACCATTATGATCACACTTTGTTGAATTTATATTGCTTAAATATTTCGCAGCTCTGTCCTCTTTGCATTGCTACGTGTTTATTTACTTCCTTTTCGTATCGCACGTATAATGCACTCTAAAATCGACACTATCAAACTTGGAAATTATATAACATCCAATCAAACATCACGTTATTAAAAGTAACGAATTTGTCACTACTCTTCTTTTATGCAGCACGGCATAATACAATAAAAAACAATAAAATAAGATAATAAAAATTACACCAAAGTGCTGCAGGTTTGGTGTCCGTGAGCTTTTCCTAATCAGAGTTAGACGGGGGGCATTTTGTGGCTGCTCCAGTTACACTCTACTTAGATATTGCACAGAGGGCAGTTAATTCCTGTTCTCTTCATCCTAGCTTAATTTCATCTCATGAAATAATAGGAAGTTTTGGAAAGTCTGAGTTCATCTCCCCAGCCAGTGTTGTGTATGGACAGGGTAGCATCATGGCAGGATTGGTGTCATATTTATTATCTTTTTAGCCGTGCTGCGTAAGAGAAGAGTAGTGACAAATTCATTACTTTCGTTACTAGACTATTTTGTCTGCAAGTGAAATACATCTATACGTTAATAATTGACACCACGATAACATTACTGCAGAAGTATCTAGAGACGTTCACAGTATATTCGAACCGTAGACAGTGTTTATTTTGCAGAACATTACAAAACAGCCATGTCCAATAAAACAGTGCATCTTTAATAAGCCACATTGGTTTCGGGTTAGAAGTAAAATTAACGAAAGACTAAGAAGCCCCGTAAACTTGACCCTGACAATAATAGTCGATCGTTTTTATATTTATGTTATATATATACACTATATATATATATTGTTTTTTTTTATGTTCAAATTAACGTTTCAGAGTAGCCTATATAATTTGTCTTGTCATCTGTTTACAGCGTTGGCTGATTTTGTGATTGAGACCCATGGGTTACATTAAAATATTTTTATTAGTAGTAGTAAGCCAGTCTTTAGTAACCTTGGACAAATCACAATATAAGCCCTCTCACGCGCTCTCTCTCATTCTCTCTCTCTCTCTCTCTTACACACACTCACACACACACACACGTACACACACAAACAAATAAAACATGAAATCGCGTAAAACCAAATAAAACTTATCACTACGGTGAATAGATGCGGCTAAAGGAGTGACATTGTGAGTTTGTGACACTGACAGTAAGCTGTAATGTTACCTCCAGACGTGGTAAACAGATCATTAAGGTATCTAAAGTTACATCTGACCGCTGCTGGTGCTGCCAGTGATTTTCAAAACGGCAGATAAAAAACTAAACTGGGAAATAAACTGTAAACTAATCCCAAACAAATTTTATAAATTAAAACACCACTTACCGCGAATAGTCCATTAAGCCGCCATTTTCATCCCTAGTGCAGTTTGGCAGCGTCAGTTCGGCGGGGGTGGGTTGTTAAAATGGCAAAAAATATAAGCAGTAAAAATTACAGTAGTATCCTGTAGGTGATCCTGCGATAACAGGCGCTGACCCTCTGGAACTGTTTAGTTTGTTAGTATTGTGTTTAAGTGTGAATGTTTATGGGGATTTAATCGGTCCCTGCCGCCGCATCTATTCACCGTAGTGATAAGTGATTAATGTTCCATCACATAATGTCATAATGTCCCAAGACATACTGATCCGTATGAACAGATATTTGTTCCAGATATTATGCGTTATTAATCGATTTGTTTTGCCAATTTTTGACTATCAGCAAAAAAAAAACTTCAGCGAAAACATAAAAAAATATATAACGAAAACAAACTCAAGCAGAAGTTAAATTTTAAGCTTTACTTTGCAGCAAAATATTATCTACCAGTGTATTAAACGGAAATAAATAAAATACACCGTAATGTAAAATACTGTACATAGCCTGCATTGTATTCCGTACCTACAACGACTGGTATAGATAAATTACAGATGTTACCGTGTCTTTAAGTATTATTAAGGATGTCGTGAAAAATATTGCAATAAGTATTTTATTAAATAATTAATTAATTAATTTAATCATTAATTAAAAATAGCATAAGCATCATGGATTGTGTATTGCGTGATTTAAATCTGTTTTATGAATCGTTTTTTATCCCTCTTTTTTACCACATCATCTATTTATGAGGGTCAATATATAATTGTGGGAGATTTTGAGTTTGAATAATTCTGGGAAAAAATATATTTATTTACAAAATATTATTATCTTCCCTGATAAATCATCCCTGAAATATTTTGTTTTTAGTCATTGCCAAGCTCAGGCATAATTGATTTCAGATATTTAGTTTTAAAAACAAGAAGTTTACTCATTATTTGGTCAACTATGTTACGGACAAAACCTATAAGTTTTAACTTTAAGTAAATGTCAGACATTTAAAAAAATCATTACTCTTGGAACAATATGTGTCTATTTACCTACCTTTTCAATTAAAATACCCAATTAATTAAGAAAATACACATTTTGTTCAATTGAAACCCCAAATTTCAAGTACTGAAGTAACCGGTCTGTATATTTTGTTTCCAAACTGCTTGATTCATGATAATTCTCTTGATGAAATTATGCTGAGGTATATATTTGACAGCTACTCAGTTTCTAAATATTTACTTGGAGATTAGGGAACCATTGAAATACATATATTTTTTAAAAAACATAATGGTAACTTAATTGACAGCCCAGTATCATAGTTGACAAAAGTAACATAGTTGACTGGACATGACAAAGATGTATTTAACAAAAACAATCCTAAACTATATCAATTATTATATGTTAGCTAATCTTTTACTGCATTTAATCAAGACCTGTTGCATATTTCATGACATAAAGGAGAAATACAGACACACATCAGTTTACAAGGATCAATCACAACTTTATTAACAAGCACATATATCATAAGCAAGAGATCCTAACATAGAAAACAACAACAACAAAAGTATCAAAAACAGCACTTACACAAAAATTCCACCATGTAAACATTTTGAAAATCTTGTTTGTGGAATGAAATACAGTAGTGCATTGTATTGAACAAAAAATTATAGTGCACTGCAATAAGTAACAATAACCAATTAGTGTTTTATTCTGTTGGTTAACAGAATAAGTGTGCTGCATTGGATCAAAATTTTAATTGTGCAAACTGTTGTATCTCAAAAACATTCATATGTTAGAACCCAAGTAAAACATTGGCATACCCTCCAACTTCCAGGCACCCATGAAACCGGTGGAGACAGAACACACTCCCCATTTTCTAACCCAAGAACATGGCCAATTATGGTTTGTTTTTCAATGACTTTGTCAAGCTCAATCAAGTAATCTTTAAGTGTGTGTGTGTGTGTTTGTTTGTGTGCATGTGTGTGTGTGTGTGTGTGCGCATGTCCTTAGCCATGAAGATATGATTTGGCTTACGGTATTTGTCTGATGTTTTTGTTTGAGCTTTAAGCTTTTCCTTGAGTTTGTGATTCTCAATGTATATTTTCTGGTACCGTCTTCTTCTAGTCCTTCTTCCTTGTATTCTCTGTCTGAAATTACATGAAGACATTTTTAAATTATTTTTCAACATTGCAGGTGTCACTTAAAGCATTTGAAATTAATTGTCACCATGCCACCATGTAATTTTGCATTTTAATCTAACATAATAATCTAACAAGTACTTTTTCATGAGACATTGTTCTGTTTAAGGTACTTTCTACATAGCCTGCCTACATAGTACTGTTTGAGGTTCTTTCTACATAACCTTCTAACCTTCCTGGTTGTGGAACTGGTTGTTCCTCACTGTCAGGACTCAGTGGTGGGGTAACAATAGCAGAAGCCTGTTTCTTTCTGCGTCTGCTCTGTTCCTGGGCTCTTCTCCAGGCCTTTCTCTTTGCACGTTTTTCCCTCTCACTCTGTTCAGATATGGGCTTATAATATGCACCTTGCTCCCTCTTTTCTCTCCATTTCTGCCGGCCTTTTGCCAAGTATGCCTCCCTTTTTGCAGGATCAGCATCTCGCCGTGCACGGTAACGGCGCTGCTTTTCTGCAGCAGATAATCGTGGCATTTGCCTGAAAACAAGTTTACTTTTATAATATTTATTGCAAAGTATTTTATAGTTACTGTACAATTGGAATATTAAATGAACTCCTGAAAACTATAAGAACATGTAATGAATGTCAACTATGTTACTCTTAGTCAACTAAGTTACCTTTGCAGAGTAACATAGGTGACTGGTAACCTAGTTGACATTTTTGCTGTTTTTAGGGATAAAATCAAAATGGTTGCCTAGCACCAGACACCACATGGCATTTTACAGAGAGGTTCTTCTAAATATTATATGTACAACTGAGTAAAATTGAAATTCAAAGTTATTTATGAATTCATTGTAGTAACATTGTTGACATATGATAAGTACACATTTGCCCCAAGCACTACTTTAGGTGAAATAACTGAAAATGTGGAGGGAGAACATACCTTGGAGTCTTGCTAGTTTTCTCTTCAGGAGGAAATGACATCATGTGGAGCAGGTCATGTGATTTGGAAAACACACTCTTCCTTGAGGGGTGTATTTGCTATGGGTAACTTAGATGACAGCGACTTCTCGGACACATATTCAATTTGTCAATTTCTATTGAAAATGTGACATATTGCCCAAAAAGACACATTGTTCAAAATTACCTCAACTTAATGTAAATAATATAATTAAAACTGTTTTTGAATAAGTTTTTAAAATGTTTTTTTAGGTAATGAGATTGTGGTTGCAATTCATTTCGGACGGTTATTTAGTTGACATTTTAGGGATATCTAGTAAATTTTTATAAATAAATGATTATTTCCATAATAATTAACTATGGAATTTGTAAAGACAAGATCATGAAGAACACTGAAGACTTTTAAAATTTTATTTTAATAAGCATGTTTGCGAGATAAATCTCATGGACATGAAATCTCCCTCAATTATATATTGACCCATGAAACTATGTTGACGTAAGTTATGTTATATATATCAAATATAGTAACCGGCTGCTTGGACACTGCAGTTAACTGAAGCAGTCAATGCTCCATCTGGCGGAATTATACAGCATTGCAACCATCTTTTTAGAAAGCGCATGGGGGCGTTTATGGGGCGGGGCATCGGTAACTACGTCATCGCGGGGGATCACATTCCGTGCACGGATCGATCATGGTCCTGTCACGGTCCTGTCATGGACCTATCATGCTCCAAGCGGCTGTTTGACGTGGCTCCCACTGTATTAATAATTTGAGCCCCCGCTGTCTCTCTCACACACACATGTGAGAGAGATCTTTATGTGTGCGGCTGAGCGCTGATTAGACTACGTAGGAAATTAAAGAGGAGAATCACGATGATCAACATCTCAAACTTTATTTAAATTAAATTAATAAATATTATAAGTAAACAACAATAGCCCACATTTAGAAAACGTTTATAAACTCTTTCCGAGACGAGGCTGCGTTGGGCCGGTGTTATGTGCAGAGCGCCGGGAGATTTCCTAAAGCTCAAATCTCTAAAATCATTTTTTCTGAATAAATGCTATCTTTAATAACCGATGGAGGTTTTGAGCTGTACACACACACATTCTCACCTGAACAACTCTTAAAACTACACTTGTGACACAATAACAGTAATATTTCCAACATTTTGCAGGCTGCCGTTTGGAGAAACCAGAGAATAAAGAATAAACCAGTTGTTGGGTCAAAATAACCCAACCAGGTGTTCATTTGTAAATGACTCACTACATCTCATTTGACCCAACATGAGCAACACAACAATGTGTTTAAAGTCCCCGAAATAACCCAGAATTTTGACCAGAATAAACAACACAACAATGTGTTCACAGAAACAACAGCATTTTTAGAGTCTTTTTTGAGTTTTTCTAATGTTTTATTCTGAAAGTCTATTTTTCCAGTTATTTCTATATTTTAAGTTCGATTTCTTTGAATGATTTTATTTTTAAATAAAAATAAACAGATACAAACAGAGATCGGCTCTATATCAGTTCATTCTTTGGACTAATAAAATTATCAGCTAGTGAACTTGATCGTCTGTCTAAACAACATTTAACCAATGTTTATTATTATTATTATTATTATTATTATTATTATTATTATTGACTCATTATTGTTCAGTAAACATCAACAGCTCTGGTTTGGATTTTTCCTGTTTGTTGTATAAAGTACTCAGATGTGGAAATTACCATCACTGTAGTGTTTCTTCAATACAACATATTGTTATGACTTTTTTATGACTTCATTTTATTTTAAAATGTCACTTTGTGCCACCTGGCAGTCATTTGACGAATGACTTTGAAATGCGACTGATTACTTTTGTCCGCTGTGGTTTCGCCGCGGCGGTGAGCCCGGCGGTAATAGACATTCTCACTGACTACCTACTGTAACATTACTGTCTGAGCGTTTTTAAATCACATCTACAACTCGGTCAGCTGAAAGATGAAGACACAGGACATTTATTTTAATCACTGGAACATGTCTAGTCATGACACCATGTGATCACTGTGTGACACAATGCTAAGAAATGCTAACTGAAACGAGTTATAACTTCAGCTTGTACAAAAGATGTGTAACTAATTCCACAAATCCACTCAGATGATGAAACATATTGACCTTAAGCAGCTTTTAAAGACTTTCAGTGGTAAAGCGGCTGCGTTACTCAACAATGAACCTCAGCTTGTGCTTCGTTAAGACTCCAACAGCGTCTGTCTCTCCGTGACGGACTTCACTGTCAACACATATTAGGGTCCCGCCCCCTTTTACACCATTAGATGGATTGATGTCACTCATCTTCATTTCATCCAATCGGAGCGTTTAAGAAACAAAACAAAGCGTCTACAAGAGATGTGAGTTAGGTTGCATCGAGCACATGTTAACTCTGTACATCTCAAACTAACTCTGTGTCCAAACAGTCTGGGTCATCTACATACAAGGCCACGCCCCCTACACACACACACACACACAGATTCAGTGAGTGTCCTGCGCGTGTGTAAGATGTCACGCGCTGTACGGGGTTCTGGAGCTCTACAGAATGTTCTAGACAGTGGGAGGTACGACGGAGTGTTAGAGCCAAGATGGGATAAAAATAATAATAATAATAATAATAATAATAAGAGACTTGGAAGGGGAGGAGCAGGGAATGTCCGAGTTTAAACCTTCGAAATTACGAGAAAAATAACAAAAGAATTTCGTGAGAAAAAAAAACACTAAACTGAAGCCTTTTCTATCTGAAGGATACCCCTCACACACACACACACACACACACACACCAGAGTGCAGGGGAACCATGGCTGCATCAGGTAAGTTTACACAGTAAAATAAATGAAATTGGTAGGTAACCTCGGAAGTGCAGCACTAGTTAGATATATAACCTCATGGTAAAGTATATTGATCACCTGCAAGGTAAAGTTAGTGAAACGCCTGAATGTTAACAACCCTGTAAACTTGTTCGGTTGTCAGTAGCTTTCAGTCTCAGTCAGTATGACTGATACAGTGGTATATTGGTTCTGTAACCCAGGCTAAAGAACAGGTGACTTTTGGGTTCACTTCTTTCATAGCTAAAGTGTGTATTTGTGCATGTGTTGTGCATGTATTCTGCCTGGTAGTGGCCATGCTTGTGTGTTTGTAACCCTTGTTTAAGTTTTATGTGGACTGTTTGTGTTCTCTATTGATTTGGAGTGATGAATCGATTATTTTGATTGGTCTGATTATCTTTGTTTCTTACATTGTTTAAACATTGTCCATCGTGCTTCAGGTACTGTTTGATCCCTAATTTTTTCCTCTCAGACTGACCCACTTGATCAGCACCCATTCTGTGCTCTGGGATCTTCTTCCTTGGACTTAATGTGACATGCCAAAAGTGCACCTCAAGTTATTTTCCAAATCAGGATTCTCACTGTATAATCATGTATATTCATATGTACTAATGAGGATGTCGTTGCAAACTGTACATGTATTAAATATCAAGGAGATTTATAGATTTGTGTTATTTTAATGCAAGCAGAACTGGTTTATGAAACTAATTTAAACCTATGATATGATGAAGGCTTTGTAAAGATTTCTTCATAGGAGAGGATGAAAGCAGATCTGTTTTATACAATTTACTCCAAGCTTTTTTTTCTTTTCTAAAAGGACATTCATCATCACTGTAACGCAGTGCAAAGCTTCTCAATAATAAAAGCCATGGCCTCTAGTAGCTCTCCATATCCTGCCAGATAATGTTTACATAGGACCAGTAATAGTGAATGATTTTATAAGAACAAACCAAGCCATATTTAATCATTGGCATATATTATATTGTGCTAACTTTACAAAAGCAACTCTTTCAGATGTTGGATATTGATTACTGTATTTGTTCTTCACAGCACTGCCAATGTATAGAGTCATCACGGTCTCTGATTTTTTACATCAACACAATGTCACTGAAGATGTAATCAGCTGTCTGGAGGAGGAAAAGGTACTAATATGTGAAATAAATGTTTGGTTTATCAGGATGGACTCATTATATAGCACTTTGCAGTATAAATAACATTACAAAGATTAACTCTGAGATTAGTGTAGCTTAGAGACGTTAGTGCATGTCAGGAATGTACCGTCAGTTTTAGGACTCTATGATTAAAAGAAAAATCACATTGCAATTATTTGACACACATTAAAATTGCAATTTAAACTGCAATATATAACTATTAAATTCAATTTCATAATCAAACCTATTTATCTAGGCTAACAGAAAATCATTTGACAAACTATCTCATTAAGAGAATGTTTGCTAATATTTATTTATTACCTGAAATGTATAAAAAATAAACAAAAGTTATTGACAAACTCAACATAAATTCCTGACCATGTGGATGTTACCTGTAATGAATTGCAGCTGTTTGCAATTAAAAATTGCCCAATTGTCCTCCAATAAAGAAAGGGAAAGCTACTCATCGCAAAATTGAAATAGGGTGGCTGCACAGTGAGAATGGACAATTAAAGCAAGTGAAAGTAAAACAAGGAGGAGGCACAAGAACAATAGTGATTGGAGTAAAATGTGGCATGGATACTGTCTTACAAAAAGGAAAGAATCTCTTCTTCCCAAATGGAATGTCAACCAAAGGGCATGAAACAGATTTCAACTTTGAAGTGTGGGATTATAAACAAAATCAAGTCAATGAGGATGTAACCATTGGATTAATTTATGATACTCTCTGCATAGCCAGGCTATGTGTCTATATTGCTACTTTTCCCAAGGAGCAGTTACAAAGTGATAGTGACACAGATGAAACAGAAGACAATGATGAGGTAGAAAAGTTAAACGATGATGACGATCAAGATAATCTGCAGCTGGATGCTGATGATATGGAGAAAGAGGATGATGTTGGTCAACAGAGTGGTGATGATTTTCAGGAACAGCATAACTTCCTGCTATATGAGCAAAATGATGAATCCTCAAATATTGTCATGGAAGGTGGGAAACTGGACAGCCCCTTATTATTAGTCACAGCCCCTTATTATAGGTATATGACAACAGCCACCCTCCATGTCACATGTGTCTGGTGAAGGACTTCCACAACAGCCACCCCCTCCCCCCATGTCACATGTTTCTAGTAAAGCACTTCCACAACAGCCACTCTCCACATCTAGACTGCTGAAGATAGTAACCATACTGTACATCATGGCAACTGCCTAAATGAAATGATAAAGGAATTCTTTGATCCAGCAGTGCTTAAACAACCCTTGATTATAAAAAGATTACTTCCTGATAATACAGAGGAAAATGGTGCTGGTTCAGGTGCTGTTAGAGATGTGTATTGTTCTTTTTGGCAGGAATTTTATGATCGCTGTACAGTAGGAACAACAGTGAAAGTCCCTTTCATTAGGCATGACTTCAGTTATGAAACCTGGAAGGCCATTGGCAGAATTCTGGTGAAAGGTTACCAAACATGTCAATACCTACCAATCAAGCTAGCTCTCCCCCTTATGGAAGCAATCTTGTATGGATCAGTGTGCAGTAACTTACTTGAAACCTTCATGCATTTTGTACGTTGTCAAGATCATGACATCCTTCAGAGGGCTCTCAAAGATTTTTCCACTGTTGATACTGATGAGCTACTAGAGGGCTTGGACAACTATAAATGCCGAAAAAGAGTTGCAGCTGAGACACTCAAAGACATCCTGATGGAGATTGCACACAAAGAGCTTGTGCAAAAGCCAATGTATGCGATAGACTGCTGGAAGGAGGTGATGCAGCCAAATATCACCTTTAACCACAATGAGCTTTAGAAGATGTACAGTATGACAACTTTAAACCATCTCCTAAGAAAGTACAGGGACTCCTTCAGTTCCCTGTGATGGCGCCAAAGCAAAGAGAGGTTCAGAACCACCTTAAAAGGTACATCAGGGAGTAAGATGAGGAGAAACTTGGCAAGTTTCTAAGGTTCACCACAGGAAGTGATGGTCACTTCTGACAGAATTGAGCTCATGTTTACAAACATGTCCGAATTCACAAGAAGGCCTGTTGGACACACATGTGGAGGGGTTCTAGAGATGGCTGACTGCTATGACAGCTTCCCAGCCTTCCGGTCTGAATTCAATTCAGTGTTGGAAAGCAACATATGGATTATGGACATTGTGTAGCTCACGTTCAGCTCTTGTGCGCTCTCATTTGCCCTCGTTTGTTTTAGAGATAATTTTACAGGCAATTACATTTAGTTTGACCTTTTTATCTGTGTTATTATTTTGGTGGTGTTTATATACAGCACATATTTTTCTTTCAAACAAACTAAAAGTTAAAACTGCCACAAAAAGTTTTGTTATACTGTGAAAATAATTGACCAACTTATTTCTAAGTTTTACTTCTTGAAATATTTAGTTTTTGTAGTTTCTTAATGTACTTATGTACTGCACTGTTTTCTCTTGCAGAACTGTTAGGTATTCATGTAAATAGGTTTATGTATTGTTTACAGTACATGTGCAATTCAGCCTGAACAATTCTCACGTACACAGACTGCTGTATATATGCTTTTATTAGGATAAAAGAGGCACAATTACGTTCAATAAATGTTTATTGGAAAGAAGCTGCAGGAAAATATGTTTTGTTAAATGAAAACTATTTTGTATAATGCAGGTCACTTAAAACAACAATATACATAAACTCATAGTTATACCTGATCTGACGAAGAGTGAAGGGCAGGTGTGTTAAATTTTGAGACAAGGCTGGGCAATACCTCACTAATACTTGCGGATGTGTTTTAATAACAGTCTTTGAGGTTGAATTAGACTACACTACATGAGATTTGAATAATGTCTCTGCTATATAATCAGAATTTTGCAATAATTTTATAACCATTGTTAGGTCTACTTTATTATTTATAAATGTATCAGGAGAAAAAAAAATGATATTCCAGTTTGAATTATTATTATACATTAAGACACCAGTAACACCATGTAATAATGAGTACACAGCAGAGCAACTGATAAATGGGGACAACTACAGCCTATCTTTAGATATTTTCAAGTATCAGTGTTCTTAGTGAGGTGTATAGCTCTGCAGCTTCAAAAGCATCTGTCGGATCATCGCATCCATTCTCCTGCATTAGTAAGACACAGACATCGAAAACTGTCTCATCACAAGGGAGCTGACTCTTGGGTGTGCACTCTCCCTTACACACATCCACCTCCTCAAGGTCCACTGTTCTGACACACGATAAGTCTCTGTCTGCACCTGTGACTGGGGACAACCAGCACATGGACTGACTATTTTTTTTAACTTTGCAAATACATTTAGTCTGGATTTTATCATAATAATCATCAATATTTAGTTTACAAATTAATAATCATTTCTTAAAATAATGATGTGGATTTTAATAGCATATTTCATCCACTAGATGGCAGTAAATCACTTCAGTTTAGGGAAACTGTTGCAGTTGACCTGCTGAGGGCGCTGTAATTAGGCAGCTGATTAATAATAAAAAGCAGAATTATTGTTATTATTAATAATAAAATAGCAAATACTATAATGTTAGAGTTATCATTAACTATGAAAGAAAAAATGCCATGATATATGAACCCATGAATAATAGTGTTTATATCTGGAGTTATGATGTGTGTAATGTTGGTGTAATGTAAGTCCTAATCATGTGTTTAATTCTGATTCATTTTAAAATAATGTAAATGTTTTTATTATGTGAGTTTGTGTATTTATTTGTGTGTTTCTGAGAATAGAATAGAATCTTTATTGTTATTGTACAAGAACAGTGACATTTGATTTGTAATTCCAAAAAAGTCCTAAAATAAACACAATAAAAACATAAACATGGTGCAGTAGAGCAGTATACACTTGTGTGATATTAATTTTTCCCTGCATGTGATTTACTCAACTCAAACACAGATCATCACAATATACAAAAATAATAAACATTAAAACACTTTCATTTCATTAATTGTATAAAAATAGATGATTGTTACACAATAGGAGAAAAAGCTAATAAAACTCTGCATAATGCAAAATATTGAATTGTTCTCATTCTGCGAGGCTAAAAAGTCACCTTTACTTGTATATTGTTTATTAAGATGTAACATTAAAATTAACGAGTCGTCACTCATTAAAAAGTGAGAATATTGAATAAAACCTGAGATCACAAAACAAACATCTGAGAATATTAAAGAAATATTAGATTATTAAACAAAATCCTGAGAATAAGGAAAGAAATTGGAGAGTTTGAAGGAAACCTGAGAATTTCACATGAAAATCTGAGAATCCGTAATGAAACTTCCAACATACACAGCTCCCTAATAGAGACTGCAACAAAACATTCATTTCAATGATATGTTTTATAGTTAAACACACAGCATGAAACCTAGACGTATATATTGCTTGCATATTGTTTACAAAGACAAGATATTCAGATGAATTGTCAGAAATGTGTTGTAAAAGGAAAGCTGGAAACATTTGGTTCAGTAATAATGGAGCTGATTTAACTCTCCCTAATCTATTTGCTAATAACAAGGTGAGAAAATGAACATGGTTCAGAATGCATGAAATTATTGGAAGTAGAATCAAATCATTGTTTGTGTTTATAAAAGTTGAAATGTAATTTCCTGAGAAAAGGCCTTTGGGGGCGTGTCTCAGTCACATGGTCCCTGTCTTTCTGAGATTTCTCCTCCACCTCATCATATTCTGTAAAATAAACACATTTACCTCTTTAATATCTCCTTTGTATTGGATTAATAGTCATTGTTTTGTAAAACCTTCAAATACAGTAAATGATGCACTATGTAGGATTTCTTTGATCTTTAAACAATAAATGAAGAGAATAGAGGACATTTATCAGATGAGTTTTCTTAATATTAACACAGGCCATGTGTATAAGATGTGATAGAGATGTCCATCAAATTTCACATCATTTTACAAACTGATTCAACTGTAGAAATGCTACAAAACAATAATACATTTTATATAGTATTACATTTCTATTTTCCTGTTAAATGTTTGGAATAAATAGATTCCAGTCCTTACAAGATTGTGTTTATAAAAATGTGGAAGTAAAAGAGCCATAAATATACAGGTCTTATCTAAAGTGTGTAATAAATCTGGCTGCACTTGTTAAATGACAGAACAGAGATTTGTTCTAAAAACAGTCAGCTGATGTTTATATTATATATCACAGGTAATATTTACAGTAGGTCTTATCTAAACTCTTTAATAAATGCACTTGTTAAATGACAGAACAGAGAGAACATTTGTTCTAAAAACTCTTCTGAAAGTTGATATTTATTATATACCATATATAATCTAATCATATATAATCTAATCTTTGACTTTGCTGCCTGTGCACTTATGTACATTACAGAATAAACAAGAAGTCACTCACCTTCTGTCTCTCCTCCATCCTGTTCCTCAGTGATGACATCATCATAATCTTCTGGATTGTCTAATCAACAAATAAATGAAGAAGTAATAAACCAGTGTGTGTGTTGATCTTATAGTAAAATACTGAGTTACTAAGTAGAACACGATGTTTATATGAAAAATAAAGATAACAGAAATAATTTAAATGTATAAACTATTTCATATTAACTTTATACTGATTTTATATTAACACTAAATTAAAATAGGATTCCATGCAAGTGAGGAGCGAAAAGTAACTATTTAAATATATACACTATTAAATTATAAGAGTTTAATGATGTTTTATTGTCTACCAGCTGCTGTAGTGAGAAAAAGGATTAACCAATAGGAACGGTGCATTTTCCCATTAGTGTGTGAAAGCTACTAGCCAGAGACTCCACTATAACCACTGAGATATGGAGGTGAGAGCTGATGAAGTCGCCTGCTGGAGCTTTACTGCAGTAAGAGGAGAAGAAATTATATCACTCTTTATAAGATGGAATTTTAGCCCTTATCTACATGATTATTTATTAATTGATTCATGTTTGTATTATAAATCTATTTTAAGGCAACATTCTTAATTTGTTTAGTTGTAGATTGTGATGTTAAAAACAGCCAATATTTATTTTTTATGTCCTCATCACATTCAGGTTAATTGGAAAACTAATGCATTAATAATTTCAATTAATTTAAAATTTATTCATGAATTAAAACTTTTTATTTCGTGTGACCACTAGGTGCTGTTCACATTGAATTAATAAATGCATAAATGCATTAATTATTTAATGAAGTACATTTTATATAAACTTGTTTTATTATATTACACCTTTTTAATTTACATTATTTTTTATATTTAAATACTTTTCAAATAATAATTAAAATATTTACTATTAATATTTTTATAACTATTAATACTTAATATTAATATTACATGAGTGTCAGTGCTATATGTACATATATGGAGCTCATGTGTATTTCCCTTCCTCTGTTGCAGTACCACTCTGGGCCAGTAGGTGGTACTGCCACGCTTTTCATGTCAATCTTATTTAAGGATTTAAAATTATAACTTGTTGCTTCTTTTCATCAGCATTTTTAAATTTAGTTTGGATTTGCTCAAGTGATACTTTTGTAGAAATTAATAATTATATGATACAGAGAATAGATTAAATAAAAAGCCATTAAATATTATTTAATTAATTATTGTTCAGTGATATTAATGTAGATTTTTAAGTTCCAAAATATTGTTAAATTGCTTAATTCATTATGTAAAATACATTTTGCTGAATTGTTTTAGATGTGGGTGTGGCTTATATTAAATGCAGCTGTAACCCAGTGTTCATAATTAGCCATAAGAAAATGATAGACTGGTTACTAAAATGATGGAAAATAATAATTATATTAAAGTAATATTAAAGAATCCAAACTAATAAAGGTTTTGATTATGACAGTGAAAGATGGAAGTAGACAAATAGACAGACTCTGAAATCCCCCCGTGCAAGCATGTGGTTTGTCCTGAAATCAGTTGTTTCTAAAGATCCCCCCTGTGGTTATTTACTAAATGGTTTGTCCCAGCTGGTTGTCTGTCCCTATTGGGTGAAAGGTCAAAAGAACGCGCGCGCAGCGCTGGAACTTTCTAGACTTGAAGAAGCGAATGGATTTGTGTTTTTTCCCTCACGATTAGGAGCAAATCATAGCAAATTGTTCCTGGAGTTAAATGTGATGACATTTATCTGATGAGTGCAACAGTGAGGGTCTAACATGTTAACAGTCTACTGGTTTGTATTGCTCTAGCGTGGACAGCAGCCTGGAGACTTGCTAGTTGCTAAGCTAATTGTCCGATGCTAAGCCACGTGTTTAATGTCACCGGTGTTAATGATAACATGTGGCATCTATTTTTCTGAGTGATGTACATCTACGTCACATTGTATTACTGTTGTGAATGATTTATATTATTATTATTTAACCTAAGCTTTATGATATTTTATGTTTTTTATTGCATTTTACTTTGTTGTCAGTAGTTCAACCAGTGCCATAAGCCATTGTAATATTTAATTGGTGAATTGATTTTGGGGATTCTGACCATATCTATAGGTCAGGTTTTTAGTCGAGACTGGACCCAGAACCTTTTCGAATTGATTCCTTGGATTACTTTTCCCTGTCATGGATGACGAGCCCATAAGATACTATCAAGTTGATTGATCTTCAAGTGCGGTAGGAAGGATTGTGTCCACACACAATAACGAACCGAATGGAAATTCGTGTGATGATCCAAAGTGAAGCACTAAGACTCTAGTAGACCCGGGCCGGTTTTATTTTCTTTATGTGCGCACTCTTTTATTTATTTATTTATTTATTTTAGTTACATATTGAATGCATCACTAGAGTTCTCTTTAAAAACATTGTGATGTAAATTGCATTCCCTTTGTGATGTTTGTTAACCATACACACCCTTAATTAGTAAATATAAATAGTTAAATTTTACTACTGTGTCCTGGGTTTCTGACTCAGTGCATCACTTAACTCTTGGCTCTTGCCAAATCTAGAACCTTCTGAAGCTGGTCTACTCTAAAGAACGTGATGGTGCCACTTGTGGGCTACACAGCAGGTGGGGCACTAATTCTAATAATTAATTAAAGAAAAATGATATTAAACTATTAGTATTTAAATAAAATACATTTTCGGGCTGTAAGATAAAATGATAGACAGAAGTAATTTTATTAATGACAATTACATTATGTACTTCTGAATTGTTTTAGATGTGGGTGTGACTTGTATCGCAGCAGCATTATGAAAATAAATATATATTATAAGAAAGTGAAAAAAAATAAAGCTTAATTAAACTTTACGTTAAAAAGAAAGTTGTGTGTAATTATTTAAAATGAAATGCATGAATTATTTCCCCACATTCAGAATTGTTGAGTTCTTTTAGATGTGAGTGTGACTTCTGTCAAATGCAGCAGATGAGATGTTGATGTTAATCAGCATTTAGCGTCTCAGCACTGTGAGCTCTTGGAGCTTTACTTTACTACACTTATAGCAAGACTTTTTTGTTGTGTTTGTTTTTCATCAGTTAATGTGGAGCGTCTGCTGTACACGTCCCTGTGAATGAGCTGTTACTATAGAAACCATAATGTAGTGGAACGAGTGCATTAATATAAACCTGTGATTTACAGCTGCAGTATGTCAGAGCTGCTGTTATAGAAAATTAATCAACATCAATCAGAATGCAGAATTCAGCAGCACATTGTTTAAAGTTTATTATAGAAATGTTTAAGGGGATTTTTTTAATAACAGAGAAACTCCCTGACCTGTGGTGATGTTTGTGTTTGTTTCAGCCGTAACTGCATCATCATAGTTCTCGGACACGTCCTCTGTCAGAATGTAGAGATAAAAGCTATTAAATCCACATGAATGTCATTAATGATCGTTTGGATGCTTGTGGATGCAACACTGTCACATTATTATCATACCTGTCAGTATAACTGACTTCTGATCAGCTGTAATGGCCTCATCATAATTCTCAGCTTCATCCTCTACACCAAAACACAGAGATTTAAAGAGATTTAAAGTTTACTGAAGTGGCAGTTTGTACACTGTGGATTTGATGACACAATGTGAAATGACATCGTATACATGTCAAAAATTTCACTACACACAAACCAATAAACACACTGATCTGCAGTCTGTGTGTGTGTGTGTGCTCTCTAAAACAAATCCCAAAACAGAAGCACACCCTCCACGTTATCAGCGATGGGTCCAGCAGTGACGGCATCATCGTAGTCCTCTGGTGGCTCAACTCTTCCTGTATCACCTAAATGAAATAAAAGCAGAGGCTCTGTACAAACAGCTCCATCACATTCTGACCTCATGGTTTAATGTCAAGTCACTCAATTTATCTGATCAGTTAACAACTGCACCCACTTATGAAGTCACTGGTGTCGATGACATCATCATAATACTCAGCCTTTTCTCCAATCCCAGACTTTACTGGAAAAAGAAGAGTTTGTGTGTTTGGGCTTTTAAACACATTTATACTCAATAAAATCCTCATCCAAAGAAGCTTTGATAAATGTGATGAGAGGGATTTCAGAAGCTTAAAGTAAGATAAGGTTGATTGTGAGATCTCATGTGTCAGCATTAAAACACTGGAGCTACTGTAATTCTTCTATACAATACATCATAATCACGTCTCAGAAAGGACACATTTAGTCATTTCTCATCTTTAATTGCAATTCGAATATCTTTCAGTTAATGGAGTCAGACAAACTCACACTCTGGCCTTTTTTACCTGAGAGAAGCTCATCATCCACATGCTCATACCCAGAATGCTGTTCTTCAGAGAGGAGACTTCCTGTTAGAGGAGAGCAGGACAGGCATCAGACACACACACACAGACTCATAAACTCTATTTCAGGAAACACACATTTCGTATGATCTGTCAAATGAGGTATACGTCACATAAACACACACACACACACACAAGTCGGGCGGGGGGTGGATGCACCTGCACAGGAAAGCCTGCACGACTGCATGCACACTCACACACACTCGCACACAGAGGCCTTTTTCAGACGTATGATATTTAACATTTGGAGTTTTATCAGTTCATAACAGACAGTCTTTCTGTCCAGTGGCCACATTGGCAGATAATTATCTCTCTATTTATCTCTTTCTTTCTTTCTGGCGGTGCTGAAGGTGAGTTCCCCCAGGACACCATACACACTAGAACCTCCACTGTTTCTGTAATTCAGACACACCTCACCTTTATGTAAATGTTCCTCACGGTTTCATTCGGACATGCCTCGAGACCGCGCGGTAAAACACACAGTACCAGCGTGATCTTTGCCATTCTCGTGAGATTCTATTGTACAAGTGAGGTCTAACAAAATTCATCAAAAACTATCCATACAACCAGCCTGGGTCGGAAATATTCTAAAGCAAAAATCCAACAATCAAAACGGCACTATGGGGGAACTAGAGTGTGTTTATCTGGGATTTTACATTTATACTGTAACTGGAGAGAGAGAGAGAGAGAGAGTGTGTGAGAGAGAGAGAGAGTGTGTGTGTGTGTGTGTCTGAGAGAGAGAGAGAGAGAGAGAGAGAGATTGATTGTGTGTGTGTGTGTGTGTGTGTGTGTGTGTAAGAAAGAGAGAGAGGTTTGAGGTTTTAAACACACTTTAGTGTGAAACAATAAAGATAAACTTACTTTACGTTTTTTCTTATATATACATATATACACACATATACACACACACACACACACACACACACATATATATATATATATATATATATATATACACACAGGGGCTTGCAAAAGTATTCGGCCCCCTTGAACTTTTCCACATTTTGTCACATTACAGCCACAAACATGAATTAATTTTATTGGAATTCCACGTGAAAGACCAATACAAAGTGGTGTACACATGAGAAGTGGAACGAAAATCATACATGATTCCAAACATTTTTTACAAATAAATAACTGAAAAGTGGAGTGTGCCTTATTATTCAGCCCCCTGAGTCAATACTTTGTAGAACCACCTTTTGCTGCAATTACAGCTGCCAGTCTTTTAGGGTATGTCTCTACCAGCTTTGCACATCTAGGGACTGAAATCCTTGCCCATTCTTCTTTGCAAAACAGCTCCAGCTCAGTCAGATTAGATTGACAATGTTTGTGAACAGCAGTTTTCAGATCTAGCCACAGATTCTCGATTGGATTTAGATCAGGACTTTGACTGGGCCATTCTAACACATGGATATGTTTTGTTTTAAACCATTCCATTGTTGCCCTGGCTTTATCTTTAGGGTCGTTGTCCTGCTGGAAGGTGAACCTCCGCCCCAGTCTCAAGTCTTTTGCAGACTCCGAGAGGTTTTCTTTCAAGATTGCCCTGTATTTGGCTCCATCCATCTTCCCATCAACTCTGACCAGCTGTCCCTGCTGAAGAGAAGCACCCCAGAGCATGATGCTGCCACCACCATATTTGACAGTTCAGAGTGATGTGCAGTGTTAGTTTTACGCCAGTGTTAGTTTTTTTGGCCAAAAAGTTCCATTTTGGTCTCATCTGACCAGAGCACCTTCTTCCACATGTTTGCTGTGTCCCCCACATGGCTTGTGGCAAACTGCAAACGGGACTTCTTATGGTTTTCTGTTAACAATGGCTTTCTTCTTGCCACTCTGCCATTGTGCAGTGCACGACTAATAGTTGTCCTATAGACAGAGTCCCCCACCTGAGCTGTAGACCTCTGCAGCTCGTCCAGAGTCACCATGGGCCTCTTGGCTGCATTTCTGATCAGCGCTCTCCTTGTTTGACCTGTGAGTTTAGGTGGACGGCCTTGTCTTGGTAGGTTTACAGTTGTGCCATACTCCTTCCATTTCTGAATGATCGCTTGAACAGTGCTCCGTAGGATGTTCAAGGCTTTGGAAATCTTTTTGTAGTCTAAGCCTGCTTTAAATTTCTCAATAACTTTATCCCTGACCTGTCTGGTGTTTCCTTTGGACTTCATGGTGTTGTTGCTCCCAATATTCTCTAAGACAACCTCTGAGGCCGTCACAGAGCAGCTGTATTTGTACTGACATTAGATTACACACAGGTGCAATGTCTATGGGCAAATGACTGCACTCAGACCAAAGGAGGCTGAATAATTACGCACACCCCACTTTGCAGTTATTTATTTGTAAAAAATGTTTGGAATCATGTATGATTTTCGTTCCACTTCTCACGTGTACGTGTGTGTATATACTATACACACACAAAGTCAACATGCATACATTACGTACACACTGACTCACACATACACTATTTACATATTTACAATTTTTTATTTTTTTATATAGAAACACCCACTAAACCCCCCTTCCCACTTCCCTACTATTAACATTTTTTTTTTTCAGTTTTTTTTCTTTGTCCATTAATTTACTGTTTTATTTACAGTTTGTGGTTTGGTTTCAGCTGTTGTCTATTTTTTCTTCTTTTTAAGTGACGGTTTGTTTGTTGTTACCTGTTGTGTTCATTTTTTTTCAGTTCTTTTAACATTTTTACTACCCGTTTCCTCTCAGTTTTGGACAGCTGTAAGAACAGGTTCACCTGCTCTTCTTTGTCTACAGGTGTGTGTGCGGTGCTGCAGCCGGCCTCCTCACTCTCCTGTACCGCGGTGCTCTGAGTCTGACTGTGGGTTTTTCGCTCATTCGTCGGTTCTGTGCCGGACGTCTCCTCCCGTTTTCTCCTCGGTTTTGTGTCTTTGGGTGTCTGTGGTGGTGTGTTGGTCTGCGGCTGCTGTGTTTCCTTGCGGATGTTGGGGGCGTGGTCACTGTCAGCACTGAACACTGTACTGGCACCAGGTTCTGTGCTTGCGCTGTGTTCAGTGGTACCGGTGTTAAGTTCAGCGCCGAGCACGGGGTGTGTCTCAGTGCTGCCGGTGTGTTCGGGACTGACCTGTTCAGGTGTGTCGACGAGGCCCACCTCAGGCACGGACTCCTCGGTGCTCCCCCGCCGGCTGTCCTCACGCTGCTGCCGCTGTTTCCCGGCGGTGTCGCCCCGTGAGCTCCCCAGCTGCACGGCTCCGTGCGGGCAGCTCAGCCTTTTGTGACCGATGTCCCCGCACTCGAAACACCTCAGCCGCTCTATGGTGGCGAAGACGGTGTAACTGTTGTTCCTGTCTTTAACTTTAAAATTAACGTTCAGCGGACCCTCGTGATCGTTTAAAACCATTAGGACTTGCCTACGCAAAGACAGGGTTCACACTCGAGCTTTTACACCCGAGCGGGATGGGCTTCATGGGGCCGGTCAACTTCCCAAAGCGCGCCCGCTCCCTCAGGATCTGCTCGTTCTTGATGAACGAAGGGACGTTGGAGATCACCACTCAGGTTGCTGGCACAGACAGAGGGGTGACCTGGACCATGACATCTCTAACTCGTATCCCGTTTTTTGTTGCCGTGGTTACGAGTGTTTTTTTGGTCAGGAAGACCACCACTGCTTTATTTATTCGGGAGGCAGACTAGATATTCTGGCACCCGATCTGCTCCCTCATCACTAGCAGAACTTCCTCCAGCAGTACACCGTCTTCCACAACACACCTGATGCCATTCTGGAGAGACAAAGTCTCGCCTCCGGCCTCAGAAGCCATGGTGCCTCAGTCACTCTCTCTCACTATAATCTTTTAACTTTTTTTTTGTTTTTTTAACTAATAACATGAACAAAAAATTAATACATAAATAAATAAACTCGACAGTATATTGCAAAAAACTTGGCAGGACGCCAGACAGCCTTCCGCACGCTCACTCACACCCAGCGCATGCGCGGAGAGAGAGAGAGAGAGAGTGTGTGTGTGTGTGAGTGAGACTTTACAATGTCCTGAGTAAAAGTCAGATCAGATTTCTCCCAAACTGCCACACAGCTGATCACATTTACACCCTTAACACACTCACCCAAAAATATGTTATTTAAAATAACTCTAAAATATTGGCCTGTTTTATTGATTTCCGAGTCTTTTGACATCATTAGACAACGAGGCCTGTTCTATAAAGGGGTAGAGAGTGGAGTAGGGGGGAAATCATATGATCTCATTAAGTCCATGTACACAGGAGACGAGTGTGGAATAAGAATTAGCAACAAACAAACACATTTCATCTCTCAGGAGCGCGGAGTGCCACAGGGCTGTAGTTTAAGTCCAACATTATTCAAAATATATATAAACGAATTGTCCTCTGTCCTAGAGCGGTCTGCGGCGCCCGGTCTCACTCTACACGTCTCAGAGATTAAACTCCTGCTGTACAAAGACGACCTGGTCCTGCTGTCCCCCGGCGCTCAGGGACTACAGGACAACCTGGACCTGCTGCAGCAGTCCTGTCAGACCTGGACCCTGACGCTCAACCTCAGCAAGACTGAAACTGTCATCTTCCAAAAAGATCCAGCTCTCAGGGAACAAAACACTCATTTAAACTACACACACACACACGAGACTGAACTTTATAGTAACAAAACATTTACATATAATTCTGTAACATTAAAAGACAAACATTTGTAGAAATTCCAATTAGAATTTGGCTCAAAATATTTGAATCAGTGATTGAACCCATGAAGTGTGGGTCTCACTCACACAGCACCAAGTCCACACATGGGACAAACACACAATCGAGACACTGCATGCAGAATGATTTTAATAGAAACACCAGGAATAACACGTGCAGGGCAGAATTAGGCCGAGATCAGTTACTGATAAAAATACACTAAAGGGACATTAAATTCTGGAAACATCTAAAAGAGAGCGAGCCACGCCCACTCCATTATAAAGCTCTGCCGTACCAAGAGTCGAGCAAAGATACCATCATCAGTCCCCTCGTCCAACTGGTCCTGAGTCCCTGCACCACAACACAACACACACTAATACACACTAACACACACGGAGTAAGGCAGAGAGAAGGGGGATGAGTGACAGCTACCCGGGGTGACATCCTGTCAGCGGCGGCACTGATCTGAATGCTCAGGATGGTGATAACATTTGCATGATCAGTTTTCTATCACTCTTTTGCGTGCCACATATTTTCATGTCACCGTGTGGGACATTAATCTCCAGCCCTGATTCTAGTTTGTGAACGAGGCAGGGGACTGACTGAAGCTCTCCCACTCAGTTGTACGAGATGGGGAGGGAGCGGATGAGATGGACATCACCTCAGGTCTCCTGCAGGAACCCCGGGGCACGTGCCCCAGTAACATCTCACATTCAACTTTTAACAAGATCCTAGATTTGGATTCAGTGGATTCATTTAGACTGATAATAATGTGAAGGATCTTTTTATCCACAATGTCAAAGCAACACGGTTTAACTCACAATACAAGCTGAGACGCACCATGTGATCAGGTCGTTACACCACAGCGTGTGTGTGTGTGTGTGTGTTCACTTAATCATATATCTGTGCTTAAAACAAGTATTGATTCATCACACGACAGGACTAAAGTAAGTTTAATAAATAATGATAATAATAATAATAATAATAATAATAATAATGCAGCTGTCATCACTTTATGAGTGTAATATCATGTATGTAATAAAATAGACTTTAATCACACTTGTGTTTATTAACTTGTGTTATTATTCTGCTTGACTACATAAAATTGCATTTTTTATATAAAGGTTATGATAATTATTTTGTTTTCTTTCAAATGATTGAAAAAGTTAGAAAAGTTTTAAAGCAAGAGTGTTTTTATTTATTAATAATTTTTTGTCAGCGTTCTGAAGGGGAGATTTGCCACACACACTAGATCTGGCACTGAGACAGAATTCTGCTGATAAACATCTATTAACAGTTCTGATTTAGTGCAAGTGTGTGTGTGTGTGTGTGTGTGTGTGTGTGTGTGAGTGTGTAAGCTTTCCTGTGCAGGTGCATCCCCCTCTATCTGCCTTACGCCCGTTCTATGAGTGTGTGCGTGTGCGTGTGTGTGTACATAATATAATAATACAACAGTAAATACTCACAGTATTGTGAATGATCTGAGATTAATGAGATTAATTGACCTACAATGTGACATAAAAAGTCTGATGTGCAAATGAGTGACAGAAAACTGTTTGTGTAAATGTTATCATCCCTCTACATTTTTATTATTCTTTTCGCCACACACTCTGTCCTGCCACCCTGTAAGATGCCCCCCTGCCCATGACTGCCCATGTCACCAATATCTAAATCCTCCACTGACCACATGTACTCTAACTGCACATTTCCTCTCACACTCATTTCACTTATTTTTATTAATATTTTTGTAAATAAATGAATCAGACTGGATTTGGGGTAAAATCCTGCTTTAATCACTGAGTTTGCATTGAGGGGTGTATTTAGTATTGAGTGATTTGATCATTTGCATGCAGTGAATTTCAGCTCCAAGTTTAAATGGAATACAATAAGTGTGATGTAGAACAGTCCACATATCACTCACCTCTTTGAGTGGAGCTCGTGATTCTTCTAGTGATGTATCTGTGGTTGATCTCCTCATAGACTGCCTCAGGCTGAGTCTTACGCCTCGTCTTAGAGACAACTGGGAGTGCAGAATAATAATAATAATAATAATAATAATAATAACTGGTGTTGTAGAGAAAATAAACTGTGTGAATGTGTGGTACCTCTCCTGAGCACTCTGTTCTGGTAAAACAGTACCACCAGAAGCACTAAGGCCAGGAAGAGCAGCGTTCCTAACACAAAGAGAACCAGTGGAGGGGTGGGTGGGGTATTTGGAGCGCCTCTTCCTGAAGTCAAAAACACAGAAGAGGATCTTGATAAGAAAAAAAATGGTGAACAGTATCAAATATTGTATTGTAACAAATATACATACCTGATGTGGTGGTGGTGGTTGTAGTGGTGGTGCTGGTGGTGGTGGGTGTAGTAGTGGACACTGTGGATATGTCTGTATTTGCAAAAAAAAAAAAAAAAACTAATGCATTAAAAATAAACTCACTAGATCAGATTCCTGACATGCTGAGCTAACATCAAGCTAACATCTTAGATTATGAATAAAAGTTATCAAGTCTGAACCCTGTGAGAAAAGTGTAGTGAGTGGAGAGAGAAAGCTGAAAAGTTAGCACACCCCTCTGACCTGCACAGGTGACTTCAGCATGAGAGCAGTCAGTGTGTTTCTTCAGGGAATGATGACAGTCCCACAGGTGAATCTCATCCCCTCGACACTTCACTCTGTTCAGCCAGATAGTCCCTTCACCAGGACCAAAGCTAACATTCCTATCAGCACTCAGCGCCGAGCCACAGCCCAGCTGTCTGCACACCACCTGAGCGTTCCTGATGTTCCACTGATCATCACAAACGGAGCCCCACGTAGCGTTATGATACACCTCCTACCTCCCAGAGCAGCTTCCCTTTCCTCCACTCAGCCTGAGAGACCAGTGCTCTACATCACACACATCACACATGGGGCAAGTTTAACAAAAACTGGTTGTATAAAGATTTTTATACCACCAAATTACAAACATCCTGAAAATATAAACTGTTAAAAATTCATTAATTGGTCACTGAATAAAATGATTTAAATCAGGAAGATGAGCTTTGGGTTCTGTTTACTGCTTTTATCTCTGTTGCTTTGATTTTCATGAACTGTGATGAAGAGTAATGACCTCAGGATGATTCAATAAAGTTCTCAGCAAATGATTTTATGGATACAGGAGGAAATCCATTCTTACAATGAGTAATTAAATTGAATGTAAATGAAGAACAGCACTAAAAGCTTTTCCTTATGTTTCCTTACTTGAGCAGTGTTTCTGAGAGGGAAGTGAAGAGCACTTTTCTTGTGTATGTAGAGACTTTTTATCATCTGCAGTAATAAAATACACACATTAATGAAATGTTACACAGCAGGTTTATCTCTCAGAGCAGACTTTTATCAGACTTTTAACTTCATATCTCAGTAACATTAGTTAAACACTATTCACAATGAAACACTGCAGTTTATATCAATGTACAGAACCAGAGAAGTCTGACTCCACCCACCTGTGCAGGTAATATGAGCCACTTCATCACTATTATCACATGTGTTCTGTCCCCAGGGTGAAGATGGACACTGCCACAGATTAGAGTCGTGTTTCCTACACTTCAGATAATCCAGCCAGTTAGGAGCAGATTTGACTCTTGCTTCAGTGTTTGACACACTGCCATGTCTTCCACAGTTCAGCTCTCGACACACCATGTTTACTGTCTCATCATCCATCTGATTGTGACACACATTACCCCAGGTTCCATTGTAGAACACTTCCAGATTCCCCTTACAGCCCTCTGTGAGTCGTATCTCTTTAAACTCTGGGAGAAACAAAACAACTTATTAACTTGTCCATATTTAACATGTAACAGGTTGAATCTCAGTCATCACACTGTACCTGAGCACACGACTCCTACGTCCTCCTGGTGTCCACATTCCCCCTCTTCACACAGCTGAGACCTGCAGTTCCACAGGGACATCTCGTTCCCCTCACACTCCACCTCATTCAGCCATATGGACCCAGTTCCAGGACCAAACCAGGCTGGTATGTGGGTACTGAGGGCCACTCCACACTGCAGCTGTCTGCACACCACCTGCGCATCCTCAATATCCCACGAGTCATCACACACTGTCCCCCACGAGCCGCTGTGGAAAACCTCCAGCCTTCCTGCACAGTCTCCCCCAGAACCAACCAGCCTGATGGAGCTGATGGCACGGTTCAAGATACCTGTGGTATGACCCAAAATATTCAAAATAAAAAGTCTAAATAATTTTGCTATTTCACCAATTTTATATAATTACTCCATATTTAATAGAAAATGAAAAATACCTGCTTACCTGAGCAGGTGATGTACAGCTGTTCCCCAGAGCTGCAGTTGACAGGTTGTGCACTGCTGCAGTTCCCCAGATGAGCTTCACTCCCAGAGCAGCTGAAACCCGTTACACACATGTGTTTGTGTTCAGTGGTGGATGGAGAGGAGCGGTAGTTCAGCACAGAGCCACAGCCCAGCTGTCTGCAGAGCACAGACGCCTCAGACAGACTCCACAAGTCCAGGAGAACTCTCCTCCAGTCCTGCCTGAAATAAATCTCCACCTCCCCCTGACACTCGCTCCCTCCAGACAACCGCACTCGCCCCTCATGAAACGCCATGGATGATCCTGAAGCAGAAGAACATCATTTAAATATTCTAATGAACACTGAGTTTATTCACTAACGTGGTGTAGGTGAGGTTAATATCTCACCATTACAGATGACTCCAGCATCGTGTTTATGAGAACATACAGCTCGACTCCATGATGAGATGTCACATTGTGAAAGGTGTGTCTCATTCCCCTGACAATCAAACACATCAGCCCAGATGTGGCCACTCCCCTCCCCATACCAGTCTACCACAGCCACAGCACTCCCACAATGCAGCTGTGCACAGAGAACATCTGCAGCTCTCATATCCCAGCTTACAGCACAAACTGTGCCCCAGTCACTGAGGTACTGGAGCTCCACTCGACCAGAACAGTAGTCAGAACCGTTCACCAACCGCGCCTCTGTGTGACCTAAACAAGCAGCCGAGAGCTCAGTGAAAGAGGAACATTAACACAAAACACCATAAAGTTTGATTGACAGGTATGTGGTCTCTATTTAAACAGAAGGTAAATCATGGTACTTAACCAGAACATATTAATCCCACATCGTTGTCATGGGAGCAGGGTGAGGGTTTTGGTGAAGATATTGTTGGACAGAAGGTAATGTCAGATTCATTTCCTATACACCGAAGCTTCTCTGTCCACACCTGACCCTCCCCTCGGCCAAAAGCAGCTGATCCCAGCACCTTCACAGGAATCCCACAGCCCAGCTCTCGACACACAACCTCTGCATCCTGCTGGTCAAAGTCAGCATCACACACTGTGGACCAGGAACCTCCATGAAGCACCTCCACTCTCCCAGAGCACTGATGAGGACCAGCACTGAGTCTCACATTTTTACCTGGAATTTATTTAATTGTGTAAATATTGTGCATGTTTTCACCATAACAGTACCATCTGTTTGCTGTACCATCTACAGTAGCTTTGATCTTTAACCTGGACAGAACTTGTGAGCCTTTACTAACTGACATAATCTTTCTTAAGTATCTTATTTTTTTTATTTTTATTTTACTTCTAATAATTATTATAGTTACGTTGCCCCACTCCTACTTTTTAACTTCAATGTGAGCTGGGTTTTGGATGCCTAGACTTGGACTAGACTTGATTGCTTTGACCCTGTTCCCATGGAGACTAATTTTATCAGTGTATTAGTGGTGTAGTGTTTCTTCTCCACCACTCTGCATTCAGCACTCACTGACTCCTGCTTCAGTATAATTACAGGTGAACTTTAAATATGGAACAAATATCTTTAGTTTAGTGTAATGTTATGTATCTTATTGATCGGTGGCCTCAGTTTTTTTGTGGTTCAGTGAGAACGTAACCATCATGTTCAATAAAACTGGCAATTTTTTTTTTTTTCCCCTGAACACAGTTGTTTAAATGATATTTTAAGAAATCTAAGAGACTCTTCTAAGCATCTTGATTTAAACCCATTTCTCTGTTCACTACATCACCATCATCATGACTTGCCAAGTGACTGAGATGTATTTTAGATTCATTTCTGTAAAAAAAAAACTGTTATTACTGTAATTCTAGTCAACTTTCTTCATTACTAATAATATTTCTTTATTACTAATAAAATATTAAATATAAAATATCAGAGGTTTTATTGTAGGGTCTATTAAATATAAAATGTTTATTATAAACGAGTCCTCACTGTATATTTGTAAACATATTTAACAGTCACAGTTACCTGCATATGTAAATGATCATTTAGACCCAAATTAGTGAGTATTTGTCCTCCTCCACTTTACCATACAGATAAAAACCTGAACCTAGGCCTCAGTCTCTGTGCCACCCCAAAGTGAGTGCTGGGCCCAGCCTGGCCACCCCTATGAAAAAAGTCTGGCTCTGCCACTGCCTGTCATAATGAACCTCCTGCAAATGGACCCTTACTCAGGCTCAGTCAGCTCTTTGGTAGAGTCGCACCAGGCTTTACATTTAAATAAAGACAAAATGGAATTCAAATAATGTCTGGATAGAATTACAGTTAAATCATGCTGATAATCTAACTCATTGTTTTTATTCCCGAAATTCAGTAGTTTACCTGAGCAGGTGACTCCAGCATCACGACCATGATCACAGCCATAACGTTCCCCTCTACCTGCTGAGCTACAGCTCTTCAGTGTCGACTCTGATCCTCTACAGCTCACATAATACATCCAGATTGGTCCTGATCCTTGTCCAAAGTGAGCACTGACAGGTGCATTTACAGCCTCCCCACAGTGCAGCTCTCTACACACCACTGCAGCATCGTTCATATCCCATCCATAATCACACACTGTTCCCCACTGTTCCCCCTGAAGAACCTCCACTCTCCCAGCACAGCGACTTCCACCATTCACCAACCTCACACTGTCTGAGAGAGAGAGAGAGAGAGAGGTTATTATCTTACACACACACACATACTCACACACACACACAGGTTTGCTCCGTCACTTTCTTAGACAATTACTTTTATAATTGTACACACATAAACACCAAAACACACACACACACACACACATACAAACACACACAACCTCTCATTTACACACACACCCTCACACAGATATTTGTTTCCCATTCTCTCTCTCTCTCTCTCTCTCTCTCTCTCTCTCTCTCTCACACACACACACACACACACACACACACACACACATTATTATTATTATTATTAGTGTCTATGTGTTTCTGACATGTTGGTGTTATATCTTTCACTCTGATGTTAAAGTTGCACTGAGTAAATACAGCTGGATAAAACTACAACTGTGTCGGTCGTCATTTCAGGCTGAACAACAACATGTCATTAGATTAAAGGAGGAGTGTGTGTGTGTGTGTGTGTGTGTGTGTGTGTGTGTGTGTGTAAATGAGAGGTTGTGTGTGTTTGTGTGTGTGTGTGTGTTTGTGTGAGAGAGAGTGAGAGAGTGTGTGTGTGTGTGTGTGTGTGTAAAGCATTTGCTTTTATTATTATTATTATTATTATTATTATTATTATTATTATTTTGTATATATTTGTCACACTTAAATGATTCTGATCATCAAAAAGTTTTTAACATTACTGTATATAAAAATAACCCAGTAAATACAAAATGTAGTTTTCAATAGATGATTTTATTTATTAAGGGAAAAAGCCGTCCTAACCTTCCTGGCCCTGTGTGAAAAAGTAATGGCCCCTAATCCTAATAACTGGTTGCTCCACTCTTGCCAACAACAACTGCAACCAAGTGTTTGTGATAACTAGCAATGAGTCTTTCACATCACTGTGGAGGAATTCTGAGCCGCTCTTTTATGCAGAATTGTTTTATTTCAGCCACACTGGAGGGTTTACGAGCATGAACGTCCTGTTTAAGGTCACGTCACAGGATTTAAAACCAAAAACATTCATGTCATTTATTTTAGATCCATTCAGAGGTGGACTTGCTGGTGTGTTTCAGTTTATTGTCCTGCTGCAGAACACAAGTACACTTGAGCTTGAGGTCACGACCTGATGATCAGACGTTCTCCTTCAGGATTTTCTGGTAGAGCCCAGAATTCATGGTTCCATCAATTATGGCGAGTCGTCCAGGTCCTGAAGCTGCAAAGCCCCAGACCATCACACTACCACCACCATGTGTGACTGTTGGTATGATGTTCTTTTTATAAAACACTGGGTTAGTTTTACACCAGATGTAACGGGACACACACCTTCCAAAAAGTTTAACTTTTGTCTCATCAGTCCACAGAATATTTACTACCAGGTTTTCTCCATTTGTGAGTGATGGTTCACTGGAGTCCCAACGCCTTAGAAATGTCTTTGTAACCCTCATACACGTCAATTACGTTATTTCTCATCTGATGAATTCATCATTTAAAAACTGCATTTTGTCTTTACTCGGGTTATCTTTGTGTTGATGATTTCAATCATTTGTGTGATAAATATGAAAAAATGTGAAAAAAAGAAGGGGAAATATTTTTTTCTGATATATATACATTATAATCCCAGTTGATGTAGTGAGAAGTGTGTGATGTGTTAGTGTGAATAATGAGTGTGTACTTACCAGCTGCTGTGAGTGTGAGTGTGGATGAGAGAAGAATAAAAGTCAGACAGATTTCCATCTCCCTCCTCACTGTACACGATGTGTTCACCTCCACTCACCCAGAGAGACAGAGAGAAGTGTGTCCCCTCACTCAGCCCCCTACAGAGAGAGAGAGAGAGAGAGAGAGAGAGAGAGAGACCAATCACACTCAACATTACCTTATTAGAAAAAACATCATACAGACTAAATAACAAATCAGAGGCGGCATCTTTCACTTTCTCCATATATATCAATATAACATCAGCGCTGATGAACAGAGCTCCGCCTCCTGTCTCTGAGGGGTGTGACTGATGAACAGAGCTCCGCCTCCTGTCTCTGAGGGGTGTGACTGATGAACAGAGCTCCGCCTCCTGTCTCTGAGGGGTGTGACTGATGAACAGAGCTCCGCCTCCTGTCTCTGAGGGGTGTGAGTGATGAGAGTCGACCACATCACACACTGATTTCAGAGAGAGGAAGCACTCGGCTGTCATACAGCATTAATGCCTGACACCTGCACAGAGCAGATACACACACTGATACACCACTGCAGCACACACACACACACACACACACACACACACACACACACACTGGGTTACCTCGAAAGGGTCATTTCAAGTCAAGTCTGCTTTTATTGTCATTTCATCCATATACAGTTCAGTAGACGATTAAATGAAACAACGTTCCTCCAGGTCCAAGGTGCTACATACAACATAAACTAACACTAACTAACTAACTAACTAACTAACTAACTAACTAACTAACTAAGAAACCTAATTATCTGACTAACTGAGGCAAAACAGATTAACCTTTTAAATGAACAGAAACTATCTAAGTTCTATAGAGAAAAGACAACATAAAGTAAAGGACCCTGGACACCCTGGACACCCTGGACATGGTCCCAGTCCATCACAGGACACAAGCACACACACAGTCTCTCTCACACTATTATTTCATAAACATTATTAAAAGTATTTGATACATTTGACTATAAAATGATTTATAAAATATATAGTAAACACATAAACCTTAAAATTGTTATTAACAATAATAAATTATTAGTGTATTGTTTATAACAGTCCACAAGATGGCAGTAAAGTACTTCTAACCTGACACTTCTGTTGGGTAAAATATGTTTTTCTGATGATTTTTTAAAACTTATTATTAAAAAACGTATAAAATAAACTAATATATATATATATATATATATATATATATATATATATATATATATATATATATATATATATATATTTTAAATACATAATAAATCCTATGTGGTTGTGAATGTACAATTTGCAAGAAATACTTTAAAATGCCACAAAATTCATATGGTCCATCTACATCAACAAGGAATATGGAAGCAAATTAGAATCATAATTATTTTAATTAAATCAGCCTTTGACAAACACATTTTGAAATTTAATCACTGTTAAATCATTAGTTTTAAAATGTAAATACTACTGAATTTATCAAACTGAAATATTTGACTTTAAAAAGCTTCATCTGTAAATTTATGTCCTCCGAAATTTACATGAAATTCTCATTAGTCCATTTCAACCTGTAAAAGTCTTGATTTCAATCCACATTTAATTTAATATTCTGAAATTCAGATAGAAAATTTCAAGCAGTAAAATTGAATAGAGTAAAAGCAATGTGAGGGCAGCGGCCCGGTCAGTGCACCTGCAGTGTGTTACACTAATTATATACTGTCAGATATTCTAGTCATTTTACTGTGATAAAGGAATTTAGTCAAAGTTTACTTACAGTCCTATGAGGCGCCGTATAGGGCTTAAATCAAACTTCACTCATGCACACACATATGAAACACTTGCATACACATATATGAAACACTCACACATACATATAGTGGTGTGAAAAACTATTTCCTGATTTCTTATTCTTTTGCATGTTTGTCACACTTAAATGTTTCTGCTCAAATCCATTAACTATTAGTCAAAGATAACATAATTGAACACAAAATGCAGTTTTTAAATGAAGGTTTACGTTATTAAGGGAGAAAAAAAACTCCAAATCTACATGGCCCTGTGTGAAAAAGTGATTGCCCCCCTTGTTAAAAAATAACTTAACTGTGGTTTATCACACCTGAGTTCAATTTCTGTAGTCACCCCCAGGCCTGATTACTGCCACACCTGTTTCAATCAGGAAATCACTTAAATAGGAGCTACCTGACACAGAGAAGTAGACCAAAAGCCCCCCAAAAGCTAGACATCATGCCAAGATCCGAAGAAATTCAGGAACAAATGAGAACAAAAGTAATTAAGATCTATCGGTCTGGTAAAGGTTATAAAGCCATTTCTAAAGCTTTGGGACTCCAGCGAACCACAGTGAGAGCCATTATCCACAAATGGCAAAAACATGGAACAGTGGTGAACCTTCCCAGGAGTGGCCAGCCGACCAAAATTACCCCAAGAGCGCAGAGACAACTCATCCGAGAGGCCACAAAAGACCCCAGGACAACATCTAAAGAACTGCAGGCCTCACTTGCCTCAATTAAGGTCAGTGTTCACGACTTCACCATAAGAAAGAGACTGGGCAAAAACGGCCTGCATGGCAGATTTCCAAGGCGCAAACCACTTTTAAGCAAAAAGATCATTAAGGCTCATCTTAATTTTGCTAAAAAACATCTCAATGATTGCCAAGACTTTTGTGAAAATACCTTGTGGACCGACGAGACAAAAGTTGAACCTTTTGGAAGGTGCGTGTCCCGTTACATCTGGCGTAAAAGGAACACAGCATTTCAGAAAAAGAACATCATACCAACAGTAAAATATGGTGGTGGTAGTGTGATGGTCTGGGGTTGTTTTCCTGCTTCAGGACCTGGAAGGCTTGCTGTGATAGATGGAACCATGAATTCTACTGTCTACCAAAAAATCCTGAAGGAGAATGTCCGGCCACCTGTTTGTCAACTCAAGCTGAAGCGATCTTGGGTGCTGCAGCAGGACAATGACCCAAAACACACCAGCAAATCCACCTCTGAATGGCTGAAGAAAAACAAAATGAAGACTTTGGAGTGGCCTAGTCAAAGTCCTGACCTGAATCCTATTGAGATGTTGTGGCATGACCTTAAAAAGGCGGTTCATGCTAGAAAACCCTCAAATAAAGCTGCAATACAACAATTCTGCAAAGATGAGTGGGCCAAAATTCCTCCAGAGCGCTGTAAAAGACTCCTGCAAGTTATCGCAAACGCTTGATTGCAGTTATTGCTGCTAAGGGTGGCCCAACCAGTTATTAGGTTCAGGGGGCAATTACTTTTTCACACAGGGCCATGTAGGTTTGGATTTTTTTTTTCTCCCTAAATAATAAAAACCATCATTTAAAAACTGCATTTTGTGTTTACTTGTGTTATCTTTGACTAATAGTTAAATGTGTTTGATGATCAGAAACATTTTGTGTGACAAACATGCAAAAGAATAAGAAATCAGGAAGGGGGCAAATAGTTTTTTCACACCACTGTATACTACTAACTGCTCAAACAACTACATATGAAATGCGCGCGCACATACATACATACTTTCCGCGCACATACATACATACTTTCCGCACACGCACGCACACACACACACACATACATACATACTTTCTGTGCACGTGCACAAAGCCAACTGTAGCGGTGTAGGGAACAAGTGAACAACGGATCTTCAGTTTAGCGGAAAAGGGAATGGATAATTTCCTATAAGTCATTACATATCACTGAAGTGTGAAAAATTTTACTCGAAAAATAATTTATATATTTTTTATAATTATTATCGAGGACATCATATAAATAGGACACAATAATTTACATTTTAATTTAAATTAAGAAACCATTCGTATTATATAGGCTAGTAATCTGTAAAAATAAATAAATAAATAATACATTAAATATTTTTTTATGGTATCAGTTTTTGTTTCAATAAATAATCTATATTTAATGTCTGTAGCGTGAAATTTCCACAGCAGCAGCGACAGGTATCCGAGGTGCTTGTGTTACCATGGTAACGCAAGGAGGAAGTGACGTTGCATGGTGTTCTGAATGGTGGAATTTTGTAGAGTGAAGTTCCCTTATCAGACATTTCCTGCGCAGGGAGTAGGGTGTAGGGAGTAGGGAGTAGTAATTTCAATGTATATGAACTTCATTCTCCCTGATTAGTAGCGTTTCTTAAATAGACCGTTAATAGACAGTTTAGAAGACAACGAGTGATTTATTTATCACCACAAAAGTGGGTGATATGGAGGGTCGGAACAATGTTTGTCCCATTTGATTCCGATGAGTTAGTTATTGTTCATATTAGCGAAGGCGAGGAAACACATTTCACAAAACAGTATTTGTTTCTGTTGTAGGATCCGACATATTAGCCACAGATTCCGTGCTTTAATTTTCTTTTTGCAAATCATCACCTGCGTTTTCTGCCGCTGAAATATTCAGACATTACTGTATGTGGATAGTTCTGAATACGCCATGTGATTGAGCAGTGATGATACAAACCAGTACTACCATTCAGGGAGAATGAAGCGACAAGTCCGTCTACACTGAAATGCCTTCCGGTTACACTGAGAATCTCATAGGTGAATGTGCGAGAAGAGTTTGTATGTATGTGCGCGGAAAAGTATGTATGTATGTGCGCGCATTTCATATGTAGTTGTTTGAGCAGTTAGTAGTATATATGTATGTGTGAGTGTTTCATATGTGTGTATGCAAGTGTTTCATATGTGTGTGCACCTCATACAGTTGGGTTAGTGAGCATGAGACCCAGACTTATGTTTTGTTACACACACACACACAGATAGAGTTACACAGTGGTGTCCAAAAGTATTGGGACAGCATACTCCATGTATTAGTTCTCTCTGTGCACAGAACAGGTGACGTCACCAGTTAGTTCAGGTCTGGGTGAAGAGTTGTGTTAATTATAATCAGCTGCTTTAGTTAATTGATGGAAACAATAAGTGTCAGGACTTTTAGTTTCTGTACAAAATGCCTAAAACTCAGGAATTACACATCCTACACATCCTGCCAAATCATTCCTAACTTTTAATTCCTAAAGTGATGGAAACAGCAGGTGAGAAGGTCATAAATGTAGTCTGGCAAAAATGGAGAATCTGCTACTAAAGTGTCTAAAAACCTTTTTATCCTTCTGTGTTTTAAACTGAACTTCAGCACTGAGGTAATTATTAGTCTAGGGTGCGACGTACCAGCATTATTACACTGAAAATGTCCAGGATAATAATTTATCAAAGTGATAATTCTGAAATGAGTCACTTTTAAATAAATATGGATAAGGCAAGTATTTAAGGGACAGTTAAACTATGTTCAGTAACACTAAAGTCACTGGGAAACTATAGCACTTGTGGTGATTTAAATATAAATACTAATTGTCTGTAATTGGGGATGAAATGACACTTCAGAGTTTGTCAGTGTGATCTGACTGTGTGTAGCTGCATGAGTAGATTAAATCCTGGAGTAATCAGAGTGAGATGTGAGACTGGTGTGCAGACGGGTGGATAAGGGGTGTGGGGGAAAAACACATGACTGTCTAAGAAAAACAAGACCACGTGGTGGAGAATCTGACAGCGTGGGAAAGGAAATGTCAAAGGGTGAAAGGGTCTTTGAACAGCGTGTGGACCGGCAACGTGTAATTCTGACTCTGTGTCCAGCCGGATCCAGGAGGTTTTGAAGAATGAAGGATGTCGCACTAAATATCGTTGGTTTTATATACTTTAAATTGCATATACTGTACCAGGTAACAATTATCTTATTTTTGCACTTAAATTTGACCTCATAATACAGTCTACAGTATATTATTAAGTGGTCCATTGTTGAATTTTCTTAATACCAGATTATTATAATTGTTGAAAGTTGTGGACTGTAAATGACCATTAAACCCCCCAAGAACAGAAGTGGGACGTCGTCTTTACCTCCAGCAGTAGAGGGCAGTGTTGCCATAGATGGCTTATAAAAGTTTTACAAGGAAGAACTTTATTTAAGAAAATGTATAAGGGAAAACTCTTTAATGTTTATGTTTTGTTTCTTCCTTGATGTTAATTCTAATATGGACACTTCATTCTTATTTGTTTTACATTTGTGTTTGCGGTTTATATTACAGACTTTTCTCTTGAAGTTCATTAAAGGAAGTGTAGTGGCGCTGTTTGTGAATGTTTGTGCACTTTATACGTACTTTCCACTTTATGAGCGTCTGGCTGGTGGCACAAAGGAGCAGATATTAACTTGTATGATTAAAGCCTTTCTCCTCCCTCTCAGCTCCTGACTGATAAAGGGCACAAGCTACAGTTTTCGGTAGTTATATTGTGTAGTAAATTTGATTGTTTAAACATATTACCTTATCAGCACTGTAGTTTTACCTTATAAGTTCTATTGTTTACAGTAGTTCATGATTTATTTGGTCATTGGTATATTTTATGTTTCTTAATTGCACTCTAAAGGGAGGATGTTAAGATTGCAATTAATAAAATCATCTAATTAAAATAGGTAAAGCCTACTCATTGCATAAACATAATGTTACTTAATTTTAATAAGTAATTCATTATGTGATGCACTGCGTCATTCATTATGTGATGCAAATTTCTATTGGCATGTTATAGCTAATTTATTTAGGTACTTTTTGTGAAAAATATGGGGTGAAATGTACCCAAACAAACTTAATGCAAATTGTTACCTCACATTTTTTGGGTAGATTCTATAGGTAGTTTTTTACATTGTAGATATAATTTAAATTTAAGGCACACTCAAAAAAATTAACCTGGCTACCAGTTACATGTACTAAAATGTAGTATGTGTTTTGGACATAATAATTTCATGTTTCCAATATGAACATGGATAAATTATGTTGTATTTACATGAAATTCAACAACTTAACATGTATTAGATTTAATCATGTTGAGATAAACCAAAGATATCTTGTCGGAAATATCAACTCAAACATCGCGAGAAGAGAACACAGCGTGTTGAGAAGACAAACGTTTGGCGGGCGTGTGGAAAAGGTAAGCAGGAATTAATTCCCTTCTTTCTAAATAGAAACGAAATATTGAACATAAATGTCACCTGCTGTTTAGCGATGTGTAGTCACGTGATTTTGGTTTAAGCTGTTTCTTGTAATCAAACTGCCTCCTCTAGTGCTGTAAATCATGACTAAAGTTATACTGGACTCAGAGCTGCTGTTTAAACCTGCTTTGTTCTGCGTTTCCTCCTTAAAGTGTCGTAGTGACCGAGCAGACTCGCGGTTTAGTGTGTGAGGTGGACCAGTACACATGCGGTAATTATTTAAACACACTAGTTTTATATCCTCTCCACAGTGGCGGTTGGCTGCGCAAAATCACCACATTTGGCGGGAGAAATTCAAATATTGTGGCCAGGGGTAGCTCAGTGGTTAAGGCATTGAATTACGGTTCGGAAGATCCCAGGTTCAAACCCCACAACCACCAAGTTGCCACTGTTGGGCCCTTGAGTAAGGCCCTTAACCCTCAACTGCTCAGATGTATAATGAGATAAAAATGTAAGTCGCTCTGGATAAGAGCGTCTGCCCAAATGGAAATGTAATGTAAACGTACAACCGCCGCCGTTTACACCAAGAAACCCGGACATGCACGCGCTGCTGCTCGGTGTTAAATCTCTCCTTTTACACCAGATTTTAAGTGTCTGTATTAACCGCGCTTTAGCTGAGCAGTTTGGTGGTTGGAACAAACAAGCTAAATCACACTGAACCCCAGGACTGGCCTGTTGCTAGCTATCGTTAGCTCTGGAGCTCGGCTGTGACAGGATTCAGAACAGTAACTCACACCCTATAAAGTTGTGTGTGCAGGCAGACAGAGTCATTATTACAGTAACTTGTGTTAGCTGTTTACTCACCAGGATTTGTAAGGAATGTTCCAGAATGTTCCAGGTGCTTCATGTCCATTCTCACATCCTCACAGCCTTCTTGTCTCTGATGTTACACCAGACTTCCCATGAGCACTTCCACAGGGAAATTTACTCAATTATTTAAGTTTTTGTTGTTAAACATAAAGAATATTGAGTTAAAATAATTTATAATTGTAGTTCTTAAAACTAATCAGCATTAATTACTCCATTACCAAATATTTTGATTGAAATGTATCAAAAATATTAAGTGCATGTTAAAAATATAACTCAGTTAGTCAAATGCTAATTTCTACTAGTGAAGTAAACTTAAAATATAATGGGCATTTAAGACAAAATTAATAGTTTTTTTTAGGCATTTATACTCGAACAATCATGTATGTGATTTTTAGAGATTTTATTAAGGTTACATAACCTTTTTATTACTATGAAATTTACAAGGCCACAGACATGTATTGCAGGAAACGTCATTTTCCACGGAAAGGGACAAAACGTTCATCTACTGTTACCTTGAGCCCTGGGTTGAACATCAGTAGAAGGAGCTGCACCCACCTTTCCCAGACATCCCTGATGGGAGCAAGCTTGTCAGATTTTTCTCTAGTTTTTCTGTTGTGAAATATTAGGACTCTTGATATCATTTGAAATGACTGAAGTGACATTGTTGCTCGGAAAATATTTCTGCCTGTCGACGCATCCCAGAGACTATCAGTGGCCTCATTGCTGGATTTGTAAACACCAGCAAGATAAAGAACATCAATATAAGCATCCAGGTATTCCTCATCAATGTCATTCCACATGTCGCCATGAACTTTTTTTTCCTTCAAGGTTTGTCATAGCAATCATGACTTTCTTTAGTGACAATGGCATAAACGGATCAAAACACGTCTTGATGTCACTTACTCTCAGCACAGCAAACCTTGTGATTCCAGGGGTCATTTTGATGACATTTGCAGCAGCTGCCCTGCCATGTTAGTCAGGAGATACTGAGCTCCAACAGATGTTACCACTTTTGTATTTGAACGTTTCAGCAGGAGTGAGTGCAGCTTCAGGATCGGTGACCTCCTTATCAGACTCATTAGATGTGTCTGTGCCTTCTGGTAGATACTCTACAATGTCTTCCTCCTCGGAAACCTGCTCATCTGTATCACTATGCTGTTCTGTGTCCTCTGCCTCATTTTCAGAAAAGATATGATCCAGAGCCTGGCTTACTGTAAATCTTCTTCTCATTTTTGACTGCTGCAAACAGGAGATGTGACTCTGCAAGTCACCAACGCTAAACTAAATTTCTCTCATGCAAGCCTCACATGTCTGAACATGTCTGTCTTTGTTTGTTTGTTTGTTTGTTTTGTTTGTTCAGGTAAGGAGACACACAGGCAAAAAGAGAAGCCCCTTAAAGTGTGTTTATGATTTTTTTTTTTACCCTAACTATTGTTTTATAACCTTAAATTATAACTGGGTCAAAACTGACCCTACCAACACAAAGGTAATAATTTTCACCAGAGCATTTTATAATTTAGTAAAAAAAATTTTAACTTAAATACAGAAATGACAAAGTCAAAAAGCCTTGATGCAATAAACAAAATTAGATTAGCATTTAAAAAGTAAAATGGGTCGTGCTGACCTTAACACAAGAGGACGTTAACAAGATTAGAAAGTGAGAGGATGCATGATGAGTGGGAAAGTATTAAAGAACAAGGGAGATGCAGAGCTGCAGCAACTACAGAGGCATAAAGCTGATGAGCCCCACCATGAAGTTTTGAGAGAGAGCAGTGGAAGCTACAGTAGGTTAACCCTTAGAAGTCTGACTTGCCGCCGGCGGGTACACGTGTGTTTTTTTATGGTAACCGTGAAAAGAGTTTAAAATACTCCGACATGTTTGATCATACACATAAGTGTAGTACATCATTTAAATCTGTAAAGGGTCTACTTTTATTTATTATACTCACAATATCCACAAAACATTGTGCTTTTGTAAAATAAAGAAAATCTTTTTGAAACACGTCAATAAACTGAACTGAAACTCCACGAATACACACACACTGACATGATAAATATATCTATAGAACGATTAAAGTGTCTACTTTTAAATAAAGCAGTTTAAATAATAATAAATATTCTCAGTTTATGTAATCCATGTGAAACCAAGGAGAGACACAGACTTTCTGTCGCACTTCGTTATCTGCTAATGACCCGAGGCAGGACACGCCCACACGTCAATCACACGGAACACAGTCCGGGTACTTTACATACAAGGCCACGCCCCCCCGATCAACGGCATGAAAACACACACACACACACACACACAGACAGGCTTGAAACACAGAGTTTACACACAGATTCAGTAAGTTTTTCTGCACGTTTGGAAGATGGCGCGCGCTACAGAATGTTCTGGACAGTGGGCGGAGTTTACCTTTACCTCAGAAGAAGACTGTGTGACTCTGACGCATTTTGAAGAGAGAACAGGGGGGTATTCCAGAAAGCAGGTTATGTGACAGACCCGGATAAGTTTGAGGGTAAGTTAGTGGATAACCTCAACTTTCGGTTCCAAAAACGGAGGTAACTTTCTGGGTATGTATGTAACCATAGCAACTTACTCTCTGAAGATAACCTGCGCGCTAGCAGGTTATGTTCCAGGGTAAGTTTGTTTCAGAAGGTTATTCAGCATGGCGCGCACTTTTAATGATGATCCTGTGGACGTGGAGGCACAAATTATACGAGGGTTTTTTTTCGCCGGGAGAGAGTTATAAGACCGCGTATTGATGTTTTTTTTTTATTTCCTAGAGATTATTTGAAAGAGCGTTATTGGTTTTCAATGGAATCGTTAATTTACTTAACACATCTCTTGATACATTTTTTGTACAACATGGGCGATGCAGAGCATATGGGAAAGGCAACTGTATGTCTGGCACTTAAACACTTCTTACACACACGTGTACAGTGTGCATGTTATTAGAGGAATTCAACAGAGTGACAGGTTTGTCCTTTATAGTAAAATCGATGACGCATATTTAATATGTAGTCATATTATTTATATCTACTGTATACATGTATTCATCCTGCACACACACACACTTAATCCTTCCATATATGACTTTCTATTTCAGGGTTTCCAAATGTAATTGGGTGCATTGGTGGCAAACACATTCCTATTAAAGCTCCTTTAATAAATGAGGGAGACGATGTTAATAGGAAATTTATTAAATAGTAGCAATGTTCAGGTAACAACTTAATTTTGTGTGCTTTATTTTTTGCCTTGTTAAAATTATTAAACTCATTACTTTTTTTTATATGTGAGGCAACTCACATCATTACTAATGATGATGCAAAATGGCCAGGATCTGTGCATGATGCCAGAATTCTCCACAATTTTTTTTTTAAATATATATTAGTATTGTACACTTGAATCATTACAGGACAGTACAATGGTTACTTGCTGAGGAACAGAGGATACCCTTGTCTGCCCTATTTAATGACCCCCTACCCTGAACCTGATCCTGGACCACAGACATGCTTTAACCTGGCTCACAGCCGAACACGGGCCAAGGTGGGGATGACCATAGGGATCCTCAAGTCTAGGTTTCAGTGTCTGCGTGGGCTCCGGGGCAGTCCAGAGAGGGCATGCAACATCATAGTGGCTTGTGTTGTTCACAACATTGCCACTATAAGAGAAGAGAGCCACCTTCCTTGTATTAAAAAAGAGGCCCAGAGGAACCACTACAGATTTTTGCACACAACATGGAAGTGATGGAAGACAGAATTTGTCAAAATTACTTTTATTAAAAAGTTTGCACTGGTCTGCTGCACAGTTCATTTCTTTATTTCCTAAAAAAACAATGAAAGTAAAATGAAATAAAATGTGTTTTTTTTTATGACATTGCTTTATATACACAACACTTTTAACATACAACAGATTAATATACGCACAAGTTCTCACCTTAAGGTGACGCTCCAGTAATTCAATTTCTAGTTTTGCTTTTTTTAATGGATAGCCTTTTCTATTCCATTTAAGGTCCATCTCCATGTCACTTTTTCTTATTTGTTTTTGAAGATGGACCTTATACAGATCCTTTGTTGGCAACTGGGAAGGAAAATTAAAATAATTAAATAAATAAAATTCTGTCAGACAATAAAATTAAAATATGGACAACTGCACATAAATTCTTACATTGATTAGATTGTGCATTGAGATTAAAGGACCTTCATCCGTAAATCCCCAGGTATGTACTGTGAAAGAACAATGACAGTTTGTTACTCTAATGTAAAAAGGTTAGACGGGCTTCAGCCTTCTTTCTATTAGCTCCATGACAGAAAGAATATACTAAAATACACGCATTTACTCTGTCTTTTATTTTTTGCCATGCCGGCTCTCTTTCTTTAGCCGGTGCAGCCGTATTGCTTTATTTCATTATTATTGGCTTAAATCCCTCATATGTGTTCATTAAAACCTCTGTAAAGTATAATAGACTCTGTGCCGCTCTCTTTATTTCACTTTGATTTTCCATTTTGACTCGTAAAATCGTCGATCCATTGAAATGTCTTTATAAATGCACCGTGCACGCGCACTAACTCTGGGTAACCAGTAGGAGGTGATTAAACTTAAGCCCAATCCCAATTCTACCCCTTACCCCTACACTTAGCCCTACCCCTCCGTTTGGCGCGTTCACGTGAAGGGGTAGGGGTGTCTCATTTCTCTTTTGGTTGGAGGGGTAGGGGTAAGGGGAAGGGCCAGATAGCCCGCCAAACGAAGATTTTTCGGGACCTCACTTCAAACGAAGGGCTAACGAAATTTTCAAGATGGCCGCTCACTCGAGCAAGCAGACCCATAAATTTAACGAATTTTTGCCACTAATAAGGATTTTTATGACAAGTTTTCATTATATGTATATTAATTTTAGTCTTGTGTTTGTGTTTATGGTGATGTTTTGTAAAAAAACGTTTGCAAAAAAAACGCTAAAATTTGCTAGCGGATAGCGCTGATTGCGCAATATTACAAAAATATATTTTTATGTCATATACACTTAACTGCATGCTACAAACAAATATGAAAGTTCAGTAGCACGGCAGTTTGCCGAGCTTTTGATAACGCATTGTTTGTTTTGCTTACGGCCATACTGTACGTGTACATGTAAATGAACGGATACGTATGATAACGTATAACAGTGTTGTAGTGGTGTCCCATTTCTTAGGGGAAATATTTTAACCCTTCCCCTTTCCACTTCGTTTCAAGGGACAAGGGGAAGGGGCGAGGGGTAGGGGAAGGGGTAGAAAATAGAATTGGGATTGGGATTTACTCTGCTCAGGGGGTTTGGAACCGACATACTCGCGGTATGCGGGTTTGGGGTTAATCAACTCAGAGGTTAAGATTAACCAAATGGTAAGTTAACCAAGCTTTCTGGAATACCCCCAGGTGTAAAGTTAACAGCTGGTTTGAGCTGCCCCTCTCTGCCCACAGGTGGCGCTCGACTACCTTAAAACTAAGTAACTGAAACTTGGGTCTATTTTTATAAAGACAGGGAGCAGCGCGTGCACAGGAGAGAGACACAGTGAGGATCTAAAGCTAAACCTCGTTAATCAGCTGTTAGTAAGTGGAATTGTGATCAATAAGACGATAATAAATGTTTCTTAGCTGTTTGTTCCTTCTGTAAGGAGAGTTATTTCAGACTGTCTACATGTTTATTAAATGAAGCGCCAGTGTGAACCCTTACAATTCTAATCAGTGGCGGCTGGTGAAAATTTTTCCTGGTGGGGCTGATGTGACAAAATATTTCTTTGCTTAGTCCAATATAAGAATTAAAATCAGACGATGATTACAACTAACAATAATGATTTAATCTCCTCCTCAAAATCACCAGTTTCACAGATAAAGTAAATGAACAAATTTCCATTGTATAATACGCCATGCATTCTTAAGAGAGTATCAAATACAATAATCAACATCAAAGGGTATGATCAGCTGGATCACCTTTCAAGCAAAGTTGCATCTCAAAGTGGTTCACACAAAGAAAAACAGTTTAAAAATGCAATTTAACACAACAGTCTAAAACGGGTATATTAATAAGGATCTCACCGAATTAGGTGGAAACTGCTCTTCGCTCGTTAAGTTCGCCATCATTACTCTGATTGACCGCGCCTCTCTCTGATTGACCGCGCCTCAAAAGAAAAAAAACTTAAATCTCGCGGTATTTTCTGCGGCTTGGGGCTGAATTTCCAGCGCCCCAAGACCATAAAATTCTGAGAACCTGATTGGCCGCATATTTATTAATTTACCCTAGCAACAGCTACATGACTGGCTATTTGGCTGCACTCAGGGGCCCTTTTTCTCAGCGCCCCATGACAGAAACGATACAGGTCTGTCTGTGGAAATTCACTGTTGAATGAATGTCACTAGGTGGGAAATGTTGTATATGTTATTCATATCGCATGTAGGCACATACTGGTGGGTAAACCGAATTTAAAAACTTAATTTGTAAAAATATATTTTAAATTTTTAGCCCTTCTTATCAGGGAGGGCGGTGCCCCAGCGCCCCCTATGGGCCGGCCGCCACTGATTCTAATGGGTGTAAAACGGTATGACTGAGCTGTAACACCGTCACTAAACTACATCATGGACTACAGGAGAAATCATCTCCATGTCTCCTCTAGTGTCTGACAGGGAGGGACAGTGGACATGGGGGGGGGGGGGTTGTTGGACATGGTGTGTGTGTGTGTGTGTGTGTGTGTGTGTAAGTGCGCAGTAGTGCTGTGTGTGTGTGAGGAATGCGGTTCCCCCATCGAGATGTGTTCCTCTTAGCCCCGCCCCCTGTGTAAACGGCGCAGGTGTAACCGGTCACTCCAGTTAGACTTTACTCTGTGTTGTGTGAATCAGACACGGGACACAGGTGGCGGTTCACTGGGAGCATTTAATCTCTTCTCTCTCATAAAGGAACAAACAGCCTCTGAGTGAGAATCGCCCTTGTTTTCTCTTCCATACAGTTTCATCAGGAAAAGGGAAGATGTGGCTTTAGGTGACACAGGATTTAAAGGGGAAAGGACTCATCTCAATCAGGAACTTATATCAGGTATATGAAATTAACAGTTTTTGTGTAAATTCTAACAATTTAACAGGTTAATTTCTATACCTGTTACACAGTGAGCGCGCATTCAGAGAAAGGCTCGCCCCCGAGAGGTTGCGCGCGCACCACTGAGACTCTACAGAGTGTAAAAGTGACTTTGTTCCTGTTTTTAATCTCTGGAATGGAAGAGAGGGAGACTTTCACGCGCCTGGAAAACGAAACTCATAACATGCGTTGTTTTATTTTAATCACTTTATACACAACCCATGATTTATTTATTATATTTTATAAACTCAATCATTTTCTTTGGTACATTTTGATAGAATATTTTAATGTCATATTTTATTTATTAAAATGGACCAGTACCAGTGCTGATTCCTTTATACTCAGTTTGGGTTTATTCAGATAGATGTGATTTTATAACCTTGTGAGTCGATATCACACACATTAAACCTTTATTTAATTATATATTTGTGATTGAGATCCTTACATTAAATACATTTCCTTTTACATTAAAATAATTTTGTTTAGTAGTAGTAAGCCAGGCTTTAGTAACCTTGGATAAATCACAGTATAAACCCTCTCTCTCTTTCTCTCTCTCTCACACACACACACACACGCACACACACACACAAATAACACATGAAATCGCGTAAAACCAAATAAAACTATGGCAAAAATATATAAGCAGTAATTGACAGTAGTATCCTGTAGGTGATCCTGCGATTACAGGCGCTGACCCTCTGGAACTGTTTAGTTCTGTTAGTATTGTGTTCAAGTGTGAATGTTTATGGGGATTTAATCTGTCTCTGCTGCCGCATCTATTCACCGTAGTGATAAGTGATTAATGCCCCATCAGATCTTTGATGGGAGACGTTATGCTGGTTAAATGAATAAAGACATACTGATCCGTATGGACAGATATTTGTTCCAGATATTATGCGTTATTAATCGATTTGTTATGCCAATTTTAGACTATCAGCGAAAAAAACATCAGCGAAAACATCAAAAATATAACAAAAACAAACTCAAGCAGAAGTTAAATTTTAAGCTTTAAAATATTATCTACCAGTGTATTAAACGGAAATAGATAAAATACACCGTAATGTAAAATACTGTACATAGCCCGCATTTATATTCCGTACCTACAACGACCGTTATAGATAAATTACAGATGTTACCGTGTCTTAAAGGGTTATTAAGGATGTCGTGAAAAATATTGCAATAAATAATTTAATTAAATAATTAAAAATAGCATAAACATTATGGGTTGTGTATTGAGTGATTTAAATCTGTTTTATTAATCGTTTTTTAATAAAGACGTAAGTTACTGTATGTGTAAGTGCTGAAAATGTTTGTCTTTTATTTTGAATTGTGATTTGTATTTCCGGGATGTTCGGTCACATGGGTGGCGCAGGTGGATATTTATCTAATTGTGTTTGTTGTCTAAAGGTGAGAGAGGGGGTGAGTAGTGGGAGCGCTCACTTTCTGTTGACCGTCGTAAGCCGTATGCTGTATTGTTCTTGTATATGTTACACTGTGTTGTTAATAAAAAGGTATATACAAATGAACGGGAACGCGTCACAGAGGAATTCCTTCTACTTAGCCTCTCAGCGGCTATAGGTTGTCGCTACATATTAGTCAACAGAAATTTGCTTCGGATATTTGGATTATGGACGCAACTTGGAACGGCTTTTACTGGCACAACGTATGTTCATCGCAGTGAGCTGTAAAGTGGAACAGCCGACACACGACGACACGCAGAGAAGGAGAATGAGGTATGTCTGCGGTTTAAATGGATTCTATCTGCATTGCTGTTAAGGAAGATGCGGTGATAGCCGCTATATTTAATAGGCATTGGATTGAAATGCAGTGTGACTTGCTCTTGCGTGTTACGAGCTCACGTGTGCTGCCCTACTAAGTTCATTCATTCATTGTTGGTGCTGTGTGCGCTGATTGTGCCGTTATGTGGGATTGAGTTCAGCGGATTGTGGTTTTAAGAATGAACTCTGAGGAGATGGAGCACGCTGCTGATAGCAACAAACGAGAGCATAAGCCCACGGCAAAAGCCATGGCAGCTAAAATTGAAGCCTTACAAAAGGATCGCAAGAGTAAGGTGAATAAAGTAAAAAATATGATTGTGTCCATGAAAGAGTTGATGAAATGCGATTATAAGGAGTCTCAAGTGTCTTCCATGTTGAAAACAATACAACTGTTGATGGATGGTGCACGTGTGTTACACAGAGATGTATTACCTTTGCTTCCTTCTGAGGAACAAACTAAACAGAATGAATGGTTTGATTCAGTTTCCAAACATTACAATGGCTTTGTGAAAGATGTTGAAGACTGGTTGACTGAAACTGGGAAAAGGCGTGATGAAAGTGCTTTAAATGCTGAAATAATGGATGCACATTCTGCTCAAGGAAATGAGAATGAAAATCTTGGTGCTGCACCTTCGGATTCTCAAAATTCTAGGACTGTGGAATCAAATGTAACCTCTCAGAATATTTGTGACGCTGATATTGCACCCTTTGTTGAAGCTGTGTCCACAACACAAGGTTCTCAGCCTGCTGATGTAATTCTACAGAATGAAATGGAACTTGGAGATGAGGTTTAACCAACGGACAGTGTTTCAAATATAAGTAGCAAAGGATCTACCAAAACGTCGTTGTCATCTCATGGATCTCGATTCAGTCGATCTTCCATTTTGTCTACTCGTCTTAAGGCTGAGGCAGACCTGGCTGCATTAAGGGCCTCTCACCAAATGCTGCAGATGAAACACGCCTTGGAAGAGCAAGGGGAACAGTTGAGGAGAAGGAAGGAAAGATTGGAGTTGGAAATGAAATTGGCAAAGTCAATGGCCAGGGTAAAGGTTTATCAAGATGTGGATACAGAATCGCATGCTTCTGTTAACAATATTGTTTCAAACCCTCGCCATTCCGATGTGGAACCATGTGCCCTTTCAACTAGTATGCAAGCAGCAACACCGTCCGTGCCTACACTAAGGATTCCAAATCATTCTCAATCCCAGTCAGTACAACAGCAACAGTCAACAGGATCTAAAACAAAGGTTTCACAGTCTGCAACACTTAACGTACCATCATTGGTTAACCAGAGCATTGGACCCAGTGTTCAAAATGATGTGAGTAGCCAGAACATACTTAAGCTTATTGATAAGCAAAATGAAATAGCTACCTTGCTGGTAAAACAACATAATCTGTCTTCGCTTCCACCCAGAGAAATCCCCTATTTCGAAGGAGACCCATTGCGTTTTCATGAGTTCATGCGCTCATTTGAAGAAGTTGTTGAAAGGAGAGCAGGTAGTCCAAGAGATTGTCTCCACTTCTTGGAGCAATATATACGTGGACAACCAAAGGAACTAGTTGCCAGCACATGATCCCTTCGCAAGGTTATTTAAGGGCTAAGACTTGCTTAAGGAAAACTTCGGCAATGAGGTGAAAATAGCTTCATCATATATGGAAAAGGCTCTTTCTTGGAAGGTTATAAAATCTGAAGACGCTAGGGCTCTACAAGATTATGGTCTTTTCTTAAGGAGTTGCTGTAATGCTATGGTTGATGTTCACTATATGAATGAGTTGAATCTCACTTCTAATATGCAAGTTATCCTTTCAAAGCTTTCTTATAAATTAAAAGATAAATGGAGAGCTGTTGCATATGATCTTAAGGAGCAAGGCCACAATCAAATCACCTTCTCTGATATTGTGGATTTTGTCGAGAGACAAGTAAAAATTCTCACAGATCCGGTGTTTGGCAACATTCAGGAAACTTCACCTGCTGGAGGTAGAAAGGCGAATACTAGAACGATCTTGTCAAAACCCAGAAGCAGTTTTGCAACCACTATTACTGCTACACCAGAGGTAAAGGATCATGGTAGGAGATCTACAAATAGAATTTGTCTCTTTTGTGATGGAGAACACTTGTTGGACGAATGTCATAAACTCGTCAAGAGGAATCATAGAGAAAAGATGAAATTCTTGAAAACAAAAGGAATTTGCTTTAGCTGTTTGAACACAGGACATATTAGTAGGGACTGCAAGAGGAGAAGTATTTGTAATCTTAAACACCCAAGTCTTTTGCACATTCATCCTTATGTGAAGGAAGACTCTTTGGACAAGAAAAGGTCTGAATTAAAACCAGCAGTCTCTCTTCAATCTAGTGGTGTTACTGGGGCTGGTAAAGACGTCTGTGCATTGTCTATTGTTCCAGTTTGTGTTAAATCAAAAAGGGGTACCAATGTTGTAAAGACGTATGCATTTCTTGACTCTGGGAGTTCTGCTTCATTTTGTACGGAGAGCTTGATGAACAAGCTTAATCTTACTGGAAAGAAAGTGAATATTCTGCTCAGGACTATGAGTCAGGATAAATCGGTTGGTAGCTATGTTCTGAAGGATCTGGAAGTTTCTGGGCTGAAGCAAGATTATTACTGTGCCTTGCCAGAGGTGTACACTCAAAGGAACATGCCAGTGACCACAGCAAACATTGCTTCCCAGAAAGATCTTGAACGTTGGCCACATTTGAGTCACATATGCTTGCCAACAATAAATGCCAACATTGAGCTTTTAATTGGAACTAATGTTCCAGAAGCATTGGAGCCTTGGCAGGTCGTACGTAGTCAAGATAATGGCCCATACGCCATACGGACAATGCTTGGCTGGACAGTTAACGGACCTCTCAAGGGAGTGAGTATAAATGAAGATACTGATGATAATGCTGAAAGGCTTTCTGTGACTGTGAATAGGACTGCTGTACTGAAGTTGGAGGAATTATGGAAACAGCAGTTTAAGGCTGATTTTCCCGAGACTGTACATGAGGAACAGATAGCAATGTCAAAGGAAGACCATCAATTTATGGACTTCATGTCTCATTCAGCAAAACTGATCAATGGTCATTATAGCATTGGTCTACCATTTAGAAATGCTGAAGTGGTCATGCCAATGAATAGGAGAGTTGCGGAACAAAGTGCCTTAAATCTTCAAAGGAGGTTTAAGTTGAATAGTTCCTTCCATGCAAATTATACAGCCTTCATGGAGGATGTTATTCAAAAGGGTTATGCAGAAAGGGTACCCATGGCAGAATTGGAGAGATGTGATGGACGTCTGTGGTATATACCCCATCATGGGGTATATCATCCCAAAAAACAGAAAATTCGAGTTGTGTTCGATTGTGGAGCTTCTTTTCAGGGTGTAACCTTGAATAGTATGCTCCTACCAGGTCCCGACTTAACCAACTCACTCTCAAGTGTCCTTGTACGATTTAGACTTGAGCCTGTTGCCATGATGGCTGACATTGAAGCCATGTTCTATCAAGTCAGAGTTCATCCAGAAGACTCTGATGTCTTGAGATTTTTGTGGTGGCCAGAAGGTAACATAAATCACAGTCTGGAAGAATACAGAATGCTGGTCCATCTGTTTGGTGCGACATCCTCACCAAGTTGTTCAAGTTTTGCCTTGAGGAAATGTGCGACAGATCAAAGGAATCTATTTGACTCCAAGACACTGGATGTTGTCTTTGATAATTTCTATGTGGATGATTGTCTTGTTTCAGTTCCTTCAGAATCAGATGCTGTGCAGTTGTACAAAGATTTAACTATTATGTGTGCCAATGGAGGGTTTAAATTGACCAAATGGATGAGTAACAACCGTGTTGTATTGACTGCTATACCCGAAAAGGACAGAGAGACAAAGGTAAGGGATTTGGATTTTGATTATGATGCTCTACCTCTGGAAAGAGCTTTGGGAGTGCAATGGTGTGCTGAATCCGATGCCTTTCAGTTTAAAGTTGTAGTTAAAGACAGACCTCTTACTAGAAGAGGGATTCTCTCAGTGGTTAGTTCCATTTATGATTCTCTAGGATTTCTGTCACCTGTGATATTGTCTGCCAAAAGGATATTACAAGATCTCTGTAGAGAAGGAATAGGATGGGACAATGTTATTCCTCCTGTATATGTTCAACGTTGGAGGAACTGGCTGGATAATCTCCATCGTTTGGAGAGTTTTGAGGTCAAAAGATGTGTGAAGCCTCATGGGTTTGGAGAAGTAATGTCTGCTCAAATGCATCATTTCTCAGATGCTAGCGAGCAAGGATATGGTGTGGTATCCTATTTGTTGCTTTATAATGAGCAATTACTAGCACACTCTACTCTTCTGGTAAGCAAGGCAAGAGTTACACCTTTAAAGCCCATCACAATCCCTCGTCTGGAACTTACAGCCGCTACACTGGCTAGCCGCATTGACAAAATCTGGATGAAAGAACTTAAGATGCCTTTTCAGGATTCAGTTTTTTGGACGGACAGTACTTCAGTACTTAAATATATTCGAAATAAGACCTCAAGATTTAAGTGCTATGTGGCTAACAGAGTGTCTGAAATTTTAGGTGTTTCAGATGTAAAACAGTGGAGATATGTAAGTTCTTCAGAAAATCCTGCAGATTTGGCTTCTAGAGGAATGAATGTGGATACATTCTTGAAGAACGAGTTGTGGATTTCTGGTCCCAAGTTCCTTGTTCAACCAGCAGAAGAATGGCCAAAGGATCCAACAGACAGAGACTTAACGTTGTCTCACGATCCCGAGATCAAAAGGATCGCTCTGGTAAATAGGGTTCATCTTAAGGAAAAACTTGATCCGATATCACAATTTATCAATTATTGCTCCACTTGGATCCGATTAAAGAAAGCCGTAGCATGGATACTACGTTTGAGAAAAATTTTGATGGACCTTAGCAAGGAAAGGAAGAGGCTGCAGGCTGCTTTTGCTTATTGCATAGATCCATATCTACAGAAGATGACTATTGATAAGGAAATGCAGATGTTTAAATCTTCTGTGTGTAAAGACTTGCTTTCAGTGGAAGAACTGGAAAAGGCTATAATAGAAATCATTCGATTCTGTCATAAGAAAGAATTCGCTGAGGAGCTAACAAGTCTTGGAAGGGTGGGAGTAGTTAAGCGAAACAGTCCGCTCTATAGCCTCAATCCTATATTACAATCCGATATCGTCAATGTTGGTGGACGTCTTGCTAAAGCATTGATATTTGAAGAATCAAAACACCCGATTATATTGGCTAAAGAGTGGCATATTTCTAATTTGATTTTGCGTCAAATTCATGAAGAGGTGGGACATAATGGACGAAATTACATGCTGGCTGCCCTTCGACAACGATATTGGATCCCTGGAGCTAGTGGAGCCATAAGGAGAATTCTTGCAAAATGTGTAGTGTGCAGAAGATTCCATGGAATTCCTGGCCATCAACAAATGGCTGATTTACCTCAAGATCAATTTCACCAGACAAACCACCCTTTACATGCGTTGGTGTTGATTGTTTTGGCCCCTTTGAGATCAAACTTGGAATCATAGGCTGATCAATGATGTTCTTCTTCAAAAGAAGATAAAATGGATCTACAATCCTCCAACCGGTTCTCACCATGGAGGGATCTGGGAAAGGCTCTTCAGGTCAATAAAGAAAATTCTGAATTCTATTTTGCGAGGACAAAACTTGGATGAAGAGGGCCTTTGTACATTCTTGTGTGAAGTAGAATCTATACTTAATAATCGACCCATAACCAGAACTTCTTTGGATCCCAATGATTTGGAGGCCTTAACACCTAATCATCTCCTCCTACTTAAGACGGAACTTGCATTGCCACCTGGGTTGTTCGTGAAAGAAGATTTGTATACCCGTCGAAGATGGCGACAAATTCAATACTTGTCTAATATATTTTGGAAAAGATGGATAGGTGAATATTTACCTCTACTACAGGAACGGCAAAAGTGGAAGGTTAAGACACGTAATTTTCAGTTGGGAGATGTTGTACTGGTGGTGGATGATAATGCACCTAGAAATTCTTGGATCATGGGCAAGATCATTGAGACGACACAAGACAAGAAAGGTCTTGTACGACAAGTTAAAATCAAAGCTAGAGGTACTTGCCTGACCAGACCAATTACAAAAATTTGTCGTCTTCTTGAAGCTGAAGAATCTACAGACTAATTTTGACAGTTACCTTTGAGAGCTCTCAACCGACTTATTTTGATTTTGACCGTTTGACTTAGACTTGGACTTTATTGTACACTAATGATCGATCAACTTAACTGACTTAGACTAGACTTAGACATTACCTTTACACAGCTACAAGGATAGAACATACGAAAATTTGAACTTTCAGGACATTTATACATGCACACATATGTTTAATTCTTTAAAATGTATTATGAGTGAATTATTATGTGAATGTCATTGCTTGCAATTGCTTGTGTTGATTATTACAGGTTAGTGTGTAATAATCAGGGGCTGGAATGTAAGTGCTGAAAATGTTTGTCTTTTATTTTGAATTGTGATTTGTATTTCCGGGATGTTCGGTCACATGGGTGGCGCAGGTGGATATTTATCTAATTGTGTTTGTTGTCTAAAGGTGAGAGAGGGGGTGAGTAGTGGGAGCGCTCACTTTCTGTTGACCGTCGTAAGCCGTATGCTGTATTGTTCTTGTATATGTTACACTGTGTTGTTAATAAAAAGGTGAATACAAATGAACGGGAACGCGTCACAGAGGAACTCCTTCTACTTAGCCTCTCAGCGGCTATAGGTTGTCGCTACATTATGTTATATATTAAATATAGTAACCGGCTGCTTGGACACTGCAGTTAACTGAAGCAGTCAATGCTCCATCTGGCGGAATTATACAGCATTGCAACCATCTTTTTAGAAAGCGCATGGGGGCGTTTATGGGGCGGGGCATCGTTAACTACGTCATCGCGGGGGATCACATTCCGTGCACGGATTGAGCATGGTCCTGTCATGGATCCTGTCATGGTCCTGTCATGGTTCTCTTATGGTCCTGTCGTGCTCCAGGCGGCTGTTTGACGTGGCTCCCACTGTATAAACTTTCTAAATGATATCTGATGAACCCAGTTGTTGTTCCCTCTCTTGGTCTGACTTTCTCTGTGTGTGTAACTTACAGTGTAATTCTGGGGGATACGACCTCAAAATGAGTGTGTGTGGGGAACAGGACACAAAGAAAGACGAGAGGTGAGTGAAGGGTGTAAAAAACTAAACAGATCAGACTCGGGTGTGTATCTGTGAAAAGTCACTTGTGAACAGTTTCTCATGTGTGTGTGAATCATGTTTGTGTGTGTTTGTACGTTATGATCATAATTTGTGACAATAGAAAGGAAAAGTGTTGACAGTTTAGTCCACAGAATTCTGTTTTCTCGCTGTGTGAAAAAAAAAAACGGACTAAATATTCTTCTTAGTTTAATTATTCAGTGTTGCTTTAGAACAGTAGTAATAATGCAGTGGGTGTGTGTGTGTGTTTAGTCTGATTCAGGGTAAGAGATCACACTCACCTGAACCCAGCTGTGTGTCCATGAAGAGTGACACGTCAATGGGTCAGATAATAAACTTTAGAGACACAGACTGTGTTACTGATCTGAGGTGAGAACAGTTTAATGTATGAGTGCAGTGTTTTATCACTCACACTCTCACATAATCAAACATCTCTCAGATATCTGTGTATTAACGGGTGTGTGTTTGTAGTTATGAATATGATTTATAGTCCTTGTTAAACTTTTAACTTGTGTTTTGTTTCTTCATAGACCACAGAAGAAAAAAACAAAAATCACTGAGAAGAGTCAGTTAGAGGAGATATTTAAGGTGTGTGTGTGTGTGTGTAATATTGCTACCTGTCAGCTGCCTGTGATGTGAGTAATCATTACATCTATTCCACTCTCACTGTAATGTGACAGAACACTAAGAGAGATCACGAGTGTATTCATTGGGTTCAAACACACAGAAATGTTCACTGACTCACCTGCATGTTTTTGTTTGTTTATTTACGCCCTAATCTGGAGCTGGACACCTTCTGTATAGGATTAGAATAAAATACAGCATTTTAAAATTCAAGCGCTTAATCGGACAACAAAGAAAGTTTTACATTCAGGAATAAACACACACTCTTATGACATCATAATGTTTTTGAATTTTTTTCTTTTTGTTTCTAATCAGGAGCTGGAGCACAAAGTCATCACTCTGTTAAAGAATGAGCTGAAGAGATTTAAGAAGCTCCTGAGTCCAGATTACCCAGCATGCACTGAGAGGGAGGTGGAGGATGAGGAGGATCAGAGCAGTGTCAGAGTGTCAGCGCTGAAGATCACACTGCACGTCCTGAAGAACATCAACCACACAGATCTCGCTAACACACTGCAGAACAGTAAGAGCTCATGGACTTATAACATCACTTTAACTTTAGAGGAAGGAAACTGCTGTGAATTTATTAAACACACCTCATCATAATGATATGCTTTTATCAATAGAATATAATAACAGATCAGTACTGACATTACATATGATATACAGATATGAAAATATCAATAGTCAACAGAGATGATCATAGAGTTTACATTTTATTCTTCTTTTTATCAGAACTCGTCTCTGTGTACCGGCGAAACCTCAAATCCAAACTGAGTGAGAAATGTAAAAGAATTAATGAAGGAATCTCACAGCATGGAAGTTCAGCACTTCTGAATGAGATCTACACAGATCTCTACATCACAGAGGGTCGGAGTGGAGACGTCAATAATGAACATGAGGTGAGACAGATTGAGACAGCGTCCAGGAGACCAACGACACAGGAGACATCCATCAAATGTAATGATCTCTTTGAAGACGAGTCCATCAGAAGTGTGCTGACTAAAGGAGTTGCTGGAATTGGAAAAACAGTCTCTGTGCAGAAGTTGATTTTGGATTGGGCTGAAGGAAAAGCAAATCAGGACTTCACCTTCATGTTTCCACTTCCCTTTAGAGAGCTGAATCTGATGAAGCAGAAACCTCTCAGTCTGATGGACCTTCTTCATGACTTTTTCCCAGAAATCAAAGGATTAAAATTAATAGACTGTGAGATCAACAAAGTTCTGTTCATCTTTGATGGTCTGGATGAGTGTCGACTTCCTCTAAATTTTCAGAAGAATGAGATGTTGTGTGATGTGAGAGAGTCAGCCTCAGTGGATGTGCTGCTGACAAACCTCATCAAGGGGAACTTGCTTCCCTCTGCTTTCCTCTGGATCACCTCTCGACCAGGAGCAGCCAATCAGATCCCTCCTGAGTGTGTAGACCAGGTAACAGAGGTACGAGGGTTCAGTGATCTTCAGAAAGAGGAGTACTTCAGGAATAGGATCAGTGAGAACCTGGCCAATAAAATCATCATACATATGAAGTCTTCAAGAAGCCTCTACATCATGTGCCACATCCCAGTCTTCTGCTGGATGTCAGCCACTGTTCTAGAAAGAATGTTGGGTAAAACACGGAGTGGAGAGATCCCCAAGACTCTGACTCAAATGTTTACACACTTCTTGATCTTTCAGGTCAAACACAAGGACCAAAAGTACCATCAGAAATGTGACCCTGATCCTCAGCAGACTAGAGAGAGTATCCTGGCTCTGGGAAAACTGGCTTTCCAACAGCTGGGGAAAGGAAACCTGATCTTCTATGAGGAAGACCTGGAAGAGTGTGGCATCGATGTCAGAGAAGTGTCAGTGTACTCAGGAGTGTGTACCCAAATCTTCAGAGAGGAGTTTGGGCTTCACCTGGGGAAGGTCTTCAGCTTTGTACATCTGAGTGTTCAAGAGTTTCTGGCTGCTTTATACACATTTCTCTCCTTTATCAACAAAAAGGCTACAAGACAACAAACCACTGATCTGTCTGATCTTTTCTCCAAATCAAACATGTCAGATTTCCTGAAGGGTGCAGTGGACAAGGCCTTACAGAGTGAGAATGGACACCTGGACCTTTTCCTTCGCTTCCTCCTGGGTCTCTCACTGGAGTCCAATCAGACTCTTTTACGAGACCTACTGCCCCAGACAGAAAGCAGGTCTCACAGCAAACAGGAAACAGTCGAGTACATCAAGACGAAGATCAGAGAGAATACATCTCCAGAGAAATTCATCAATCTGTTCCACTGTCTGAATGAACTGAATGATCATTCTCTAGTGCAGGAAGTACAACATTACCTGAACAGAGGAGATCATGGGTGTCTCAGGGGAGTCAGACTCTCTCCTGCTCAGTGGTCAGCTCTGGTGTTTGTGTTGCTGATCTCAGAAGAGAATCTGGATGTGTTTCATTTGAGTAAATATTACCCATCAGATGAATGTCTTCTGAGGCTGCTTCCAGTCGTCAAAGCATCCAGAAAAGCTGAGTGAGTCATTTTATAATCAAAGATCACATTTTAAAATGATTTAATAACTGTATTACTAACTACATAAACTTTATTTATTTATTTATTTATTTATTAATGTATTTATCTAACAAGGAGTAATGAGAGTGTTTACTTAATAGAGAGCATTATTTATTAAATAACTTTTTTCTGTTTTAGTGTTTTTTCCCACGTTTTTACATTTAAATTTCAGATTTTGTGGCAAAATTAAGTTTCTGTAACTTGCAAATTATTCCACACTCATTGATATTAATTTTAAGACACACACACACACACACACACACAAAATAAAAAAAGCATAAATGTATATGAAAATATATGAGACAAGTCAGATTTCAGGTTGTATTATTCAGCCATTAAACATGTTAATACATAATTAGTCAATATTTACAGTTGATGTAATTAATACAAACACAAATATTCAGATGTTTAACTGCAGATTCGGACTGCATATGTGTGTGTGTGTGTGTGTGTGAGAGAGAGATGTCAGTGTTCTGATGTATCATCATTTCTCTCCCAGGCTGTGTCGGTGTGATCTCACAGATGAAAGCTGTAGGTTTCTGTCCTCAGTTCTCAGCTCAAACTCCTCCAGTCTGAGAGAACTGGACCTGAGTGTCAATAACCTGCAGGATTCAGGAGTGAAGCTGCTCTCTGCTGGACTGGAGAATCCACACTGTACACTGGAGACACTCAGGTCAGATCATCACTTTCACATTCTGTTTATCTGATTGTCATTATTATAGTATAAACCTAATAATAGTCAAATGTAGAGCAACAAGTCTGATGTATAACAAGAGACTGAGAGAATATTAAACACTTTATTATTTAAACCTTTTAAATATTATTTAAACCTTTCAAGTACCCCGGTTTCCTCCCTAAAGACATACAGATTAGGATAATTAGCATTCCCAAATTTCCCATTGTGTGTGTGTGTGTGTGTGTGTGTGTGTGTGTAAAACACTCTCTCTCTCTCACTCTCTCACTCTGTCTCTGTCTTTCTGTCCCTCTCTGTCTCTCTCTCTTCACATGCGCTGGGTGTAAGGAGACGTGTATAAGACTGTTTGGCGTCTTGCCAAGTTTAGACAGACTGTCCGATTTTTCACCACTTCTTATTGTTGTTAGCAAAATGGAGCTAATCTATTAGCGTGAGAGAGAGTGGGCGGGACACCATGGCCTGTGAGTCCGGTGTGGAGACTTTGTCTCTCTGACCTGGCGTTAGGTGTGTGCTGGAGGACGGTGTACAGGTAGAGAAGGTGCTGTTAGCGGTGGGAGAGCAGGTCGGGTGTGAGTATCTACTTTGCCTCCCAGATAAACAAGGCGATGATGGTGTTTCTCACAAATATGAATCTCATGAACACGATAATAAAGACTGGAATTTGTGTGAGAGGATCCACGGTACACAGTTACCCCGCTGTCTGCCCCTGCGTTGTGAGTGGTGATCTCTAACGTGACCCCGTTTATTAAGGACGAGGCAATAATGAAGGAGCTGACCCGCTTTGGGAAGTTCGTCAGTCCTATGAGAGCTATCCTGCAAAGTTTAATTGTTTTAAATAATCAATAACAGACATGAAATGTAGATTTTACGTGTAAAGAGGGAAACAGCAGTTACACAGTTTTTGCCACCAAGGAGCGGCTGAGGTGTTTCGAGTGTGGGGATGTAGGACATATAAGGCTAAGCTGTCCACACGGAGCCGTGCAGCCTGAGAGCTCAGGGGACGACTCGGCCTGGATATGGTGGCAGCAGCGCGGGGACAGTCAGCCGGAGATCACCGAGGAGGCCGAGTCCACAGCGGGACGCAAAGACACACCGCAGACACGACTCGAACACGTCACCCTGAACACACCATCACCACAGAGACACACACTGCACCCGGCGCCGACACCACTGTAAATAGTGCGAGTACAGTATCCACCACTGACAGTGACCCTGCCCCTAATACTGACCCCACCCACAATGTCTGCAATGGAGAGATACAGGAGCAACAGACCAGCACACCACCACTGACACCCAAAGAAACACAGACAGAAAACACTGCAGCTAAACCCAGGAAAAAAAAGTGAGGAGATGCCCACTACAGAACCCACTACACGTAGCTTCCTGTTTTTCGTATTGTTCCTGCGAAAGTTCCTCGTTTAACGCGCGCATCATCGGAGAACAACAAGCGGAATCCATCACCAAATAACTACTCAGGTACGATATCATGTCTAATATTCAGCTCGTTCAGTGTGTAGAGTGCAGGATGTTAAGACATTCTTCCTCCGTCGTTAGTGGTAATTTTATTTGTGATAGGTTTGTGTTAGTGAGCACTCTGACGGAGAAGATATCAGCGTTAGAAGAGCGCATCCAGACTTTAGAGAGGGTTAGAGAGTGTAAGAGCAGTGTTATTCCCGTAGCGGACAGTCTGGGTGCCACAGGCGGAGATAACCAGCCCCCGACTCCGGCATTAGAGCCCTCACAGCGGGGCGAGTGGGTGACGACTCGGCGGCATACTCGTTCAGCCAAAGCTCTGTGAATTCTGCGCTTCACGTGTCCAACAGGTTTGCTCTTCTCAGTGATGCACCCGCTGAGAAACCTGAAAGAGCTCTGGTTATAGGAGACTCTATAATGAGGCACGTGAAATTAGCTAGGCCTTTAGGGGTGCCAGTGTCAGTGGTTAGGTGTATCCCGGGCACTGGACATAGCAGGTAATCTTAGGGCTCTAGGACAGCACAGGTTCTCCAAGATAGTGGTACATGCTGGAGCTAATGATATACTCCTTCCTCAGTCAGAGATTAGTAAGAATAACTTTATAGAGGTGTTTAAATTAGCGAAGGCGATGTCTGATGGAGTAGTATGCTCTGGTCCCATCCCGATGAGACATGGTGACATAACTTACAGCAGGTTATGGTCGCTGAACTGCTGGATGTCCAGGTGGTGCTCCGAAAACAACGTGGGGTTCATAATAAGTAGATAATTGAAAGACCTTTGAGGGCAAAACTGGCCTGTTAGGACGGGACGGTGTCCATCCCACTCGGGAAGGTGCTGCTCTCATTTCCTGTAGTATAGCTCATAGTCTCAGAAGAGGAGTAGTTAATCTGTGACGATCCAGAGCCCAGGCCAGGGAGCAGACAGACAGGCTAAACCAACCGTCTGCTAGCTGCATAAAGTCGTCACCCAGGGTTCACTGTATTGAGACTGTGTCTGTTCCCCGAGCTAAAAACAAAAGCAAATTGAGAAAGACTCAAAGTCTGTTGTAATCATTTAATTAACATAGATATTTCAAACTCAGATCACACTGAATGCACAGCCGGCACCTCTGATCTGAAGCTAGGACTGTTAAATATTAGATCTCTCGCATCTAAAGCAGTTATTATTAACGAAACTATCACAGACTAGGAGTTTAATATATTATGTTTAACTGAAACCTGGATTAAACAGGACAAGTATGTAGCTCTAAATGAAGCTAGTCCTCCTGGATACAGCTACATACACCAGCCTCGGTTAACTGGTAGAGGAGGAGGCATCGCAGTTATTTACAACGATAATCTGGCTAATGACAAAAACACAGATTTAAATTTAATGCATTTAAAATTCTCTATAGTAACATAAAGTCAGCTCAGACGATCCCGCTAATCATGATTTACAGACCCCCAGGGCCGTACTCTGAAATTCTCTGTGAATTTGCAGATTTCCTTTCAAACCTTGTCGTTTTCGTAGACAAAGCGTTAATTGCTGGAGATTTTAATATTCATTTTGAGAATCCAGAAGACCCTCTGAGAACAGCATTTATGTCCATACTGGACTCAGTAGGAGTAAATCAGTGTGTAGTAGGACCCACTCATAAAGCAGGCCACACTTTGGACTTAATATTATCCTTCGGATTAAGTATAAGAAACATAATTACAATTCCACAGTCTGAAGTTATATCAGATCACTGTCTTGTCTCGATTAAAGTGTCTCATAGTAATAATGTACTATTTACTATTTAATTATGTACTTAAACGTACATTCACATCAAATACCACACAGACCTTTATCGATAATCTTCCAGAGTTATCAACTTTAATTGGATCGCCATTCGATTCCACAGAACTCGATCAAGCGACTGAATATCTGGAGTCAACACTTCGTCATAGCTTAGATAATGTAGCTCCAGTTAAAAGAAAAATGATTAGAGATAAGAAACTCGCTTCTTGGTATAACGATCACACACGCACTCTAAAACAAACCGCTCGGAAATTAGAACGCAAATGGCGTCAAACTAAATTGTTAGTTTTCCAAATAGCATGGAAGGAGAGCATCCTGAACTATAGAAGAGCTCTCAGTGCTGCTAGGTCAATGTATCTCTCCACTCTTATAGAAAATAACAAAAATAATCCTAGATTTTTATTTAATACCATAGCTAAATTAACTAAAAACAAGACCACTGCAGAAATCTCCACAACAACAACATACAGTAGTGAGGATTTCATGAACTTTTTCAATAACAAAATCATAAATATTAGGCAAAAAATTCAGGCTTTTAAACCAGACAATTTAAGTGATACAGATGATAAATTAATCACATCACATCAGAACCTAGAATACTTTACTCCCCTTGAAGCGAGTGAACTAATTTCACTCATCCCCTCTTTAAAATCGTCAACCTGTGAATTAGATCCTATACCGACACATTTTCTCAAGCAGATAGTTCCAGCAATAACAGAACCCCTGTTAAAAGTAATTAACTGTTCAGTCAGCAGTGGGTATGTTCCTAAATCCCTTAAATTAGCAGTTGTTAAACCACTAATCAAAAAACCTGACCTTGACCCCTGTCAGCTTTCCAATTACAGGCCGATATCAAACCTCCCGTTTATCTCTAAAATTCTGGAAAAGGTAGTATCACAACAGCTATGTTCATATCTACATAGGAATAGCATACATGAACTGTATCAGTCAGGATTTAGGCCTCATCACAGCACAGAGACAGCACTCGTTAAAGTAGTAAATGACCTCCTAGTGGCCTCTGATCAGGGTTGTGTCACTATTCTTGTGTTACTCGACCTCAGTGCAGCTTTTGACACTATTGATCATAGTATTCTCCTTCACAGATTAGAAAATGTAGTAGGAATTAAGGGAACGGCCCTCTTATGGCTCAGATCCTATTTGACTGATCGTTATCAGTTTGTAGATTTAGATGGTGACCATTTCTCATGTTCTCAAGTTGAGTTTGGTGTTCCACAGGGTTCTGTTTTAAGCCCACTGCTTTTTTCCCTTTACATGCTTCCTCTAGGCAACATAATTCATAAACATGGTATTAGTTTTCATTGTTATGCTGATGACACACAAGTATACGTTTCAGCAAAACCAGATGAGAAAAACCATCTTACTAAAGTTGAGCAATGTGTGCAGGACATAAGAGATTGGATGTTAATTAATTTCCTTCTGTTTAATCCTGATAAGACAGAAGTTCTAGTCATAGGACCACAAGCAGCTGGAAGTAAGCTTTCTGATCACACTGTGATGTTAAATGGTTTCTGTTCCATCAAGTGCAACAGTAAAAGACCTCGGTGTGATTATAGATTCAAGCCTTTCATTTGAAGCACATGTAGATAATATTACCAGGATAGCATTCTTTCACCTCAGAAATATTGCCAAGATAAGAAATATATTGTCACCAAATGATGCAGAAAAACTAGTTCATGCTTTCATCACGTCTAGGTTGGATTATTGTAACGCCTTACTGTCTGGTTGTTCAACTAGGTGCTTAAACAAGCTTCAATTAGTCCAGAATGCAGCAGCGAGAGTCCTCACTCGAACCAGAAGATATGAGCACATCACCCCTATCTTATCCACATTGCATTGGCTTCCTGTGAAATTTCGCATCGATTTTAAAATACTACTCTTGACATATAAAGCATTAAATGGTCTCGCGCCGCAGTATCTGAGTGAACTGCTAGTGTCTTACGATCCGCCACACCTACTTCGATCAAAGGATGCAGACTGCTTGTCAGTACCGCGTATTATTAAAACTACAGCAGGGGGCAGAGCTTTTTCTTACAAAGCCCCAAAGTTATGGAATAGTCTTCCAAATGTGTTCGGGACTCAGACACAGTCTCAGTGTTTAAGTCCAGGCTAAAAACCTATTTATTTAGCCAAGCATTTTTATAAATAGATTTGCCTTAGGTAAAGGAGCAGATCTGAGGGACTCATGGACGTAGAGTATTAGGTGAACTGGAATGTTTGGATGCTGTCTTCCCCACTCTCATTGATCACTCAGGTTTGTTGACAATGAGGTGATTGTTTGCTTTACATCTCAGTTCCCCCTCATGTTTGTGTTTCCTTCTGGCTCTCCCTTTTTAGTTATGCTGTCATAGTTAGTCCTGCCGGAGTCTCTGCTTGCACTCTGCACTAAATATACATTCACTTTTTACATTGTTTGACTGTGACCATACCTAACTGTTATTTCTCCGTCTCTTTGCTCTCTCCTTTTCTGCTCTCTCCTCTCTCTCTCTCTCCCTCTCTCCCTTTTTCTCTACCTATCTCTCTGTCGAGCTATACATGTCGCTCCTGAGCTGCCAGTGATCCAGACCCCCTCTGCCCGCTGGACCTCTCTAACTCATCCTGGAGTCCTGCTTCTGGTTGGAGATCTCATCACATGGATGCCCCCGTGTGGTCTGCCTGGAATGCGTGTGGTGACTGGGGTTGGTTCCACTTTTCCATGAAGGTGGTCCTGTCCTCGACTGATGCAGACAGCTGTTCTCTGAGGACCTGTGACTTCAGTCGCTCAATAGTTCAGGACTGGAATTTCTCACAGTCTACCTGAGCCTCCAGGAACAAACTGGACTTTAATCTTACACATCTCTTCTTATACTGAACTTCCAGTCTCGCATATTACTATGCACATCAATCCCTGCTATCTGTTTTCACCCAGATGAGGATGGGTTCCCTGTTGAGTCTGGTTCCTCTCAAGGTTTCTTCCTATTACCATCTCAGGGAGTTTTTTCCTTGCCACTGTCGTCCTAGGCTTGCTCATCAGGAACAATCATATAATTTTGATTCATACACATTCACATTTCATACAAACTTAATTCTTTTGATTGTGTAAAGCTGCTTTGTGATGATGTAAATCGCTAAAAGCGCTATACAAATAAAATTGAATTGAATTGAACTACAGAGCCCACTACAGAGCCCACTACATAACCCACTATAATACCCATCACCAAGAGGAAAACACGAAGTCAGACTTTAAGTGCAGCAGCACAGTATAGTGAGGGAGCAGGGTGCAGCACACACACACACACACACACACACACACACATAGAGACACCCCTATGGACATTGAGGAACAAGCAAACCCTTTTTTTCCGGAGCAACTAAATCACTTGCAGATGCCGGACGTTAAAAAAGGCGTTTAGTAAAAACACTACTACAAAGTGCCAAAGCAGCAAGAAAAAACAAACAAAAGTCCACTGTCACTTAGGAGAACAGAGACAGTCATTTATAATTTTTTTTCTTCTATAATCGACAATAAAGAGTGTATAAAAGTCTCTCTCTCTGTCTCTCTCCCTCTAACACCACCTGGTTCGTCTCTGGATGAACATCTGTACAAGTTCCACTCTTTGTTCTTCAGGATTTCACCAGGACGTGTTAAAATGGTTCATGTCCTTTTTGGGATCAGTTGTTCCTGACACCAGGCATTCGGCTAAACATATAAATACTCAAAGTCTTTTACTGTTAAGAAACAGAGACCTTTCTGACATACAACGTGTGTGTGTGTGTGCGTGCGTGTGTGTGTGTGACTGTGTCTCTCCTGGAGTCAGTAAGATTATTGAGCACAGCGGACAGACCGAGAAACTCGTATATTTAATTACAAAACTTTAAAACGTTACACACACACACACACACACACACAAAGTCAGAGGTTCACATCATGACCATGAACACTGCGGCAAAATTTTTCCTTTTAATGATTTCTTTGAGCCGGTCCAAAATAACCTAAATCTTATGATAATTTGTCTATTTTTATTTTTATTTTAACTGTATGGTGTAAAACTGTGTGTGTGTGTGAGAGAGAGATGTCAGTGTTCTGATGTATCGTCATTTCTCTCCCAGGCTGTGTGGGTGTGATCTCACAGATGAAAGCTGTAGGTTTCTGTCCTCAGTTCTGATCTCAAACTCCTCCAGTCTGAGAGAACTGGACCTGAGTCACAATAACCTGCAGGATTCAGGAGTGAAGCTGCTCTCTGCTGGACTGGAGAATCCACACTGTACACTGGAGACACTCAGGTCAGATCATCACTTTCACATTCTGTTTATCTGATTGTCATTATTATAGTATAAACCTAATAATAGTCAAATGTAGAGCAACAAGTCTGATTTATAACAAGAGACTGAGAGAATATTAAACACTTTATTAACCCTTTAAATATAAATTTTAATGATCAGTGATAGATTTAACTCTGTTCTAATGTTCTAATGGTTAATAATCAGGTTAAACTACACAATTAACTCACATTTTTTACTAATTTTTATCTGAAAATGCATTCTGGGTACAGAAGATCACTCTACAGAAGGAGAGTGTATGTACGCCCCCTACAGGTGCATTGTGGGATGTCTGTAGATTAATTCATACACTCTGGCGAAAAATACTAAATCCTCAAATAAATACTTAAAATAATAAACCAGCGGTCAGGACCACATGTGTAATGTCTCGTCAAGAGAATCACAGATCTCAGGAAACACACTGGAGGAGGCAAAGTTTTATTTATTTAAAGTGTGTGTGTGTGTGTGAGTGTGTGTGTGAGTGTGTGTGAGTGTGTGTGTGTGTGTGTGTGTGTGTGTGCTCTTTGTTGGTTGTGTATCTGGTTAGGTTGTGTAGTTGGTTATCTGTTCTTGAGGATTTGTGACTGCAGTCGCTTAATAGTTCAGGACTAGAATTTCCTACATTCTACCTGAACCTCAATTAACAGAACTGGACTCGACACTCGAATACATAAAACTGTGGTTTACTAATTCATACTCCTCTATCACATAATTAACATGTTACACTTAGTTTATTTTTAAACTATATTTACCCTTTACTCGAGGAGTCAATATATCTATATCACATCAAAATATAAACAAAGCATCTATACACACCTTACCATTTAAATTAAACATTTATTTGCAAAATTTAACAAGACATGAAGTCTAAACTCAACCTGGTTTACTTTACAAATGACACGTAACAAGATCATAAAAAAGTGAGCTGAATTGATCTTATTAATAAACAGTCTCAATCAATACCTAATCAATACATCTCCCACAGACATTATACAGTTAATATGTGGAATGTAGACTTTAGTATTAGAATCTAATGAGTCACATTTTACATCTGAAAGATTGCACACCTTCACACTCTTCAGTTGCAAACTGTGGGATCCATACAAGTGTGTGTCCAGGCCTTCTCAGGTCTTAAAGGAGCAATGACAGTCTAAATGAAGACAGGACACTGAATATCCATCACCAAAGGTACCATGTTTCACTCCGTAATGATCGAAATTCCTTTTGATGTTGTGACAAATGCACAGAGCTTACACTGTCGTCCCATAAGCTGTAACCTAAAAGAGGAACAATAGTGTACAAGTAAGTACAAGTGTGACTGTTAGTGTAAAGTCTAGCAGACTGGTAAAGTAGTATTTCCATTCAAATACATACTTTCTGGACTAATATACATCATAATACGATTGCCGTTCAATTCAAAATGGGACTTGTGATGATAAATTCTCTGGAACGTCCTAAAACCAATTAGATTTTGACATTTACAGAAGACTTCAAGCAAATTACGGTGATGAGACTCTTATACACAGTAAGACATTTGAATGGTGCAAACTAAATTTATAAATTTATTTATTTCTTTATATACCGTTCAAAAGTTTGAGGTCACTTTCTAACTCCATGATGGTTCCTGATTTTTATTTCTTTCTACATTGTAAAGGAATGCTGAAGGCGTCCAAAAATGCATTAATCTCCTTTGAACAGTTAATGGTGAGATGTTTCTGCTACTTCTGCTCTGTAAAGACTTCATAACGCCTCTAATCTGAGGTGCTGTTAATTGGTCATTTTTCAGGCTGATAACTCTAAATGAACTTCTCGTCTGAGGCAGAGGTAGGTTTTGGTCTCGCCCTCCTGGGACGGCCTTCACGAGAGCCAGTTTCATTATGGTGCTTGACGGATTTTGCAAATGCACTTGACAATACTGTTCTTGCAAGAACTATTACAGAAAGGCTGACCTCTGTGTCTTAAAATAACAACTAACTGTTGTTTTTCTTGTTAAGTAATTACCTAATTCCATATGTGTTATTTTATAGTTTTGAAATCCCCAGCATTGTTGTAGAATGTAGAAAATAAATCACTAAACAAAAACTAAGAAATTTGCAAGTAACCCCAAACTTTTAAACGGTAGTGTATATATAATAAAATTTTACATTTTTAATAAACAGACCCCCAACACGTCTACATACACAAATTTTGGCTCCAGTTCCAGTAATGAAAATATTTCAATGCAGCTAAGGACATATTATTATAAACAGAATGAGCAGCTCACCTCTCATATCTTCTGGTCCGAATTGTTCGTTCTTTTGTCATGTGATTCCCATTGATGCTATGTAGTGCATTACACAGGAGACAGAATTGAGCGGTTCTTCTCATGAGTCTTCTAGTCTCAGTCGTTTGTTCTTTTGAATCTATTGCACTGCATAGCGTCTATGACAGTCACACGACAAAAGAACGCATGATTCGGACCAAAAGACTTTCTCATTTCTGTTTTCTGTTCACCTACGGAGGTTTCGCGATGCTTTGTGCACCCATAGAAAATGAATGAATCACTCTCTGAGACTTCTGATTGTTTTGATCTGTTCCGTTCTTCTACTTCATTCATAAAGAACGAATTGTTCATGAACGACCCATCACTACTATAAAGTTGTGTATGCAGTCATTATTTCACTAACTTGTGCTAGCTGCTTACTTACCAGGATTTATAAGGAATGTTCTAGGTGATTCTTGTCCGTTCTCACAGCAGTGTGTCCTCGCTACTTGTCCCTGATGTTACATACTTCCCATGAGCACTTGCTTTTTGCATGGGGCAATTTACTAAATGTTTTAAGTTTTTGTTGTTAAACCTAAAGAATATTGAGTTGGAATGTGTGATGATTGTAGTTTTTTTAATTACTACTAAAATTTAAGACAAAATTAATAGTTTTTTTGGCATTTAGATATGTCACACTCAAACAATCAGGTACACTGAAAAAAGTAAACTGCTGTGTCATTGATACAAAGTAAGTTTGCTACATTGATCTGATGGGAAAAAATAAATTTCCTATACGAAACTGATATTTTTATGTTGCTTAAAAGCAAACATTTCAGCTCCTGGTTAAACCTAAATTTAATTAGTTCATTCAAAGGACAATTTCTACTTTAAACCAAAAGTTCGCCGTGTCACGTGACCTCGTGACGTAGTATTATCGAGGACTGAATCCCGTTCTGCTGGCGGCCATCGTTTTTCAAAGAAAATAACAGGTAAGAAAGCAAACTCATGTCATTTCTATGTTAAATGTATCTCTTCCGTGAGCAAAAGATTGATTTATGTCAGGAACAACTACTTTGTAGATTAAATTTTGCGTCCGTGTTTGCTGGCTAAAAACACCTATACAGTATTACTTAGCATTAGCAAACTAACGCGGTTATTTTCAAAAACACCGGAGTTTCTACGCTGTGCCGAATAAAATGAAATTAATTATATTTAAGTACCGTTGGTTAACGATGTAAAAATTAATAGGAAAGTGACCTAAACATAGAACAGCCAGTTCGGAGTGAGTGATGTTTGTACTGTACTTATAGTTATGATTAAAACCTTCTGGACTTGCTAACGTGTAAGTAATGTAATATCGCTGAAACTATATTCCCTCGTATGAAACGGGGCATTAGCACATGTTCCCGACATACTGGTAACACTTTATCACACGTTTTTAACGTTATCAGTATATAATCCCTAATACCAGCAGCAATTTTACACGTTGATTAAACGTTACTACAAGTAAAAGTACAAAAGTCCACAAGTCGACCGATTAAATTAACCATGTAAATTAAATAAAATGTGAAATAAAACACAAAAACAGTGTATGTATGTGTGTGTATATATATTCCAATTTGCTTGGTATTAGTATCATGGATTAATGGGCGGAGCACTGTCCCACTTCGAGCTAGTGGTCACTTAGACCAACAAGCTGAGGTTAGCCATTACTGTTTAAAAGTAAACATGAAATCTTTATTCACTTTTGTGTTTAAAGGTCTGTTAGCTTTTCTGAAAGGGCATTATTTTACCCATACTGCAGACATTGATAAGTCCCAGAATCCACAAATTAAAACGCTATGTGGATAACTTTTGAAATGGAAATGATACAATAGAATTGCCGTGAATTTATTAAATGTCAGTCTAAATCTAAATATCCTAAAATAAACTCTCTCGAAATGACAGAGCACTGAAAATTAGTAGTTGAATTATCTGATAATATCAGAGAATAATTTTAGTTATCCTGCAAAACTGAATTATGTTTATTGGTTTATTGTATTATCAGTAGTGAGCACTTACAAAGCAACAGAATGCAGTTATTTTAAAGGTGTGTGTGGGGGGGTGATTCTTTCTATACATACTGTAATTAAGATTTGCTAAGAACTTGAGCCAGTCCAATTTTTGTTTTTCCTTTTTTTTTTTTTTTAAGATCAATAATGAGCTTCTGAGAATTACAACTGCTCCACTTCAAGCAAGATTGCTGGTTTCCTTGGACAAGCAACACTACAAATTCATTGAGAGAAGACCAGAGATATAATCTTCATCTTCAAGTTTTTGATCTGGTATGTACTCACTCAAAAATAACAGAAATTAGCTTGGTGTTAAATGTAATATTGTGAATGGAAGTCACAGGAGCTGAGCAAGGCATTCAAATCAAGTTGGCTGTGACGCACTAAATTAAAACAAAACTAGCAGAATAAAACATTTTAGTTTAACTTGTTCACAGGTTAGTGAATGCTGTCTGAATACAGGTTTCAACGTTTGCCATGTTCATTTTATTACGCTTTAAAAGCCTAACATAATACTATGTTTGTTTTTACATGCCTAGAGCCTGGAGGTGAATGTATGAAGAGAGTATCTCCTGAAATGTCTTATGGTGTATTTAGTGGAAGAAGTGGACCAACTGTTTAAACACTGGTAAGCATTTGTTCATGAAGCATTTCAACCTTAGGATTGAAAAATGTTACGAGGTCAGTGGCATTATCAGCTGCAGCACAACCTTTACACCGGGGCATTATTATTATTTTTTTTAAATCATAGTATGTATTAACATTAGTTACATACATGCTCCTTGAACTTGTGAAAAGACTTTACAGAAGAGCTGAAGCTGTTATAGCTGCAAATGTCCAACATCATATCAAACCCTATGGATTAAGAAGTGGATGTTACTCAAGTTCATATGCATGTGAAGGCAGGAAAGCCAATACTTTTGGCAATATAATGTAATATATAATGTGTGTGTATATGTATGTTTGTTGTTTTGGCCTATTCATTGACATAATTAAATTTAACTTGATGCACCATAATCCTAGGTGTTTTTTTGCACTCATAGGGAGCATTAAGTGATTTTTACATTCATACATCAGACACTGTTTTGCCAAATAGAGCAACTTGTCTAACAAATGTGCTTTCTTTTATTAGGTTGTTCAGAAAGGTGAAGCTCAGGCTGAACTTGAGAGGTGCACGATGGCCCTTAGGGAGGAAGAGGACTGTCTTCAGCCACCACAGGAAGTCAGTCGCACATGAATGTTCCATGTTTGGCCTTATTTATGCGTTAAACTTGAGCTATCCTGGTGAGCTCAAACACACATTTGTGGCCCGGCAGAAAATATTTAGGGAACGTATTCTATATTGAACGTATTCTAAATTTAATCGTATTAAATTTTGGTCACACTATTTGTCAAACAATTGTCAGATTTTCACATGGTTAGCAAATAGGATTATACAGTTTTTAAGCTTAAGTTATTAAAAATGCATTGTTTTATTGATTTTATTTTTGTTTTCTGTCTTTTATTGGAGAAATAATTTAATAGTACAACATGGTATGGTTTCAAGGATGGTAATAAATGTTTTTGGAGGAGAACTTGTTTGTTCATTGTCTTCATTTATAAATGTAACTTCTCTACAACTGCAATTTTTTTAAGTTGATCCAAAGTATCTTTTTTTATATATATTTAAATTATGAATGCCTTAAATCTTTATTTGATGCAACTTAAAAAAGTTCTCAAACATTCAAAAAGTGGTTTATATCAAGTTTATAATTTCAGGTTAGATTTAGCAGAATATTTAGATTAAGTAATATAGCCAACTTATTTATTTTAATTTAGAACAACTTAAAAATTTTAGTTTGATATACCTTCAGAAATTAGTTTACATGAACTTAAAATTTTTAAGTTACATGTAAATGGTTTATTTACTTTACATCAATGCTAAAAAATTACGTGTGACAGATTACTTCAATTTTTTTAAGTTGAGCCAGTGTTATATTTTTTTCAGTGTATGTGATTTTCAGAGATCTTATTAAGGGAACATAACCTTTTTATTATTGTGAAATAACTTAGTACTTAGACCTCTGCTGTGTTATTTATCATTTTACACTGTTATATACACACTACTTAGTTTCTTCATTCAGCATTTTGTGTGTGTGCACGTGTTATGTGTGAGTGAGTGTGTGTGTATGTGTAGCACCTTCACCGCCTGATGAGGGGAGATATTATTGAAGACAACACACGGAGCTGCTGCTTCACCACAAGAGTCTGTGTATTTCTAATAGTGATGGTCGTTCATGAACGTTTAGTTCCCTATTTGTATTTAATTAAAGCCACTTGCACTTCTGTCCCATCTGAGAGATGTCAGTGTTCTGATGTATCATGATTTCTCTCCCAGGCTGTGTCGGTGTGATCTCACAGATGAAAGCTGTAGGTTTCTGTCCTCAGTTCTCAGCTCAAACTCCTCCAGTCTGAGAGAACTGGACCTGAGTCACAATAACCTGCAGGATTCAGGAGTGAAGCTGCTCTCTGCTGGACTGGAGAATCCACACTGTACACTGGAGACACTCAGGTCAGATCATCACTTTCACATTCTGTTTATCTGATTGTCATTATTATAGTATAAACCTAATAATAGTCAAATGTAGAGCAACAAGTCTGATGTATAACAAGAGACTGAGAGAATATTAAACACTTTATTATTTAAACCTTTTAAGTACTCCGGTTTCCTCCCTAAAGACATACAGATTAGGATAATTAGCATTCCCAAATTTCCCATAGTGTGTGTGTGTGTGTGTGCCATGTGGTGGATTGACACCCTGTCCAGTGTGACTCCACCTCCTGTCCTAAGTCTCCTGTGATAGACTCCAGGCTTCTCATGACCCTGTACAGGATAAACACTATGGAAAACTAATAAATTAATAATAATTATCAGTGATACATTTCACTCTATACCAGGGGTCGGCAACCTTAAATGAAAAGAAAACACTGGAAGACACAGAACCCTTTTGTATGAAGCCCCCCAGGGGTCATGTGGTACAATAAATAACACTAATAACACTGAATACTAAACTGAGTGTGTGGATTAATGAACCGTAGATCTCTCTGAATACGCCGAATATAAAACCGGGACTCAAAAAGATTAATTAATCGTTTACCGGCGGAGTCACACATCGGTGGTTGTGACGCGTATTTTGAGTGACAAAAAAATTAAACATATTTTATTTTAATGTTACAATATCACCATAATCTTTAAATTTAGAATTACATAAAAAAAACTAACAAACTAAAATTAACTTAATTTAAATTAAATACTCATTATTTATGTTCCAAAGCCACAGGGAGCCGCAGCAGAGGGATGAAAGAGACACATGCGGCTCCAGAGCCGAGGGCTGCCGACTCCTGCTCTATACTAATGTGGGGACCCTTAATAAATAGGATAAACTTAACAAAATAACTAAAATGTTTCATTTATTTTACTCTCGAATGCATTCTGGGTACAACAGATCAATTAGAGCATGTTTATGCCCCCTACAGGTGCATTGTGGGTTGTTTTTAAATTAATTTATACACTTGTACAACTTGGAGAACTTCTAATGGTGGAAATGGAGAATTCAATTAGACAGAGGACGTTCACGAGCTACACACCAAACTAACACAGGATATGAGAAACAGCCACCGTGTGTGTGTGTGTGTCTATAATTGTTGATCTCTCTACAGGCTGGAACGCTGCAGTATTACAGGTGAAGGTTGTGCTGCTCTGGTTTCAGCTCTGAGGTCAAACCCCTCATCACACCTGAGAGAACTGAATCTGAACGACAATCAACCAGGAGAATCAGGAGTGAAGCTGCTCTCTGATCTACTGAAGGATCCACACTGTACACTGGAGAAACTAGAGTGAGTTACTGACACACACACACACACACACACACACACACACACACACACACACACAGTAACAGTGATTTGGGGGTTTAATATCTCTTACACTTCAGAGGAGATTCTGTATCTTAATATGTTTGTACAGTAATAAACCCGGTGACTGTATCAGGCCACAGTGTGTTTCACCCATAAATAATGACCCCCTGCTTTACCCAGATTTGACATTTAATTTATAATTTCGATATCGATATGGACAATATTAAAAAGCCTCAGGAAAAAACTGCCGAGGACAAACACAATGGATGTCTGCAAACTGAATTTGCAAAGTCTAGAATACCTCCAGGCTCCTCCTATTAAAATGATGTATATATTTTTATATATAATATAATATAATATTTCCATTTAAACTAGAACAGGCTGATTATTCATATAAATTGAAACAACAAACAAACTGCTTCAGCCAGGATAAAGAAACAAAAATAATAAAATAAATAAAGAGTGAGCAACAACACAAACACATTGCTCTGGCCGGAACATTGTTGAGTGTTGATGACACCCTATGACAGGCTCTAGAGGTTTCTAGAAAGGGGCAAATACTTTTCCATGGCACTGCACATGTAGTCAGATTGTTCCACTGGGGTGAAACTGTGCCAGGTGGAGTTACAGCACTTTCACAATCATACTAACTTTACACTGATCTGAATAACTTTGAATAATGAACTTATTGTTCTTTCCTTCTGTTTCTTTGTTTTACAAATACGACCCAATATATGTTCAGTGATACTTTTTTATAATTACGTTTTTGTTTGTGTTATATTTTTATACTAGTATGTGGTTTTAAAAATGAATCTCCACTTTAATGATCCAGTGTATTATGATGTGGGATGTGGTGAGCTGCTGGATCCAGACTCGCTGTCCCTGACCGTAATGTTAAAGCCGTCAGAGCGGAACTGGAACTTTCCTTCACACCAAAGGCAGAATCTGTTCATTTCAAGCATTTCAGAGCATTTACCTTCAAAGATTTTTCTTATTTTCGTGTAAACTTTATCTCCACCTTTTCTTCTTCCTCCTTTTCATTCATTGAAATTATTATTAATTTGCTCAAAGAAATTCGCTGCATCGAGAAAAGATCAATATCTCTCCCTCCGTGAATTAAAAGTGAAGGTGTCTAATTTATATTGAGGAAGGGCAAAACATCCGCATGCGCGGTAACAAACACACTGTTAGCTTCTCCGCTTTATTTGTATTGTTGCTCGCGGCAGCATAACAGCCCGTTAATTCATGTAATGATGAGATGGACAAACTGCTCGATGCCCGTTCTTTTATTTGCTGCATTGTCGGGTTATAGTACAAACTTTCGGGTGGATTAAACAAAACTCAGGCTTTATATCCCAGCTTACATCTCGCACTCGCGTTCACACACACCGGACCTCATTACCCACAGTGCATCTCCTGCACTGGACTACACTTCCATAAACAGCTATTGTAAATTAACCTCTCTCTCCCGCAACAACACGCTCTCTGTCGGCGGCGCCCGTGCGATCGACGCACTCATCCATACGAGTAGGAAAGAGATGCAATATTATGGTTTCTGTCATTTTTTATATATTTGCGTATTGACTGGGCCGGACCACCGGGATAACTCCCGGTACTCCAGATGGCCAGTCCGCCACTGTGTATATATATTCAAATGTATTTCGGAAATGTGTTTAAAAATCATATCACCGTTATTGAAAAAAATTCTATCGCGATATATATTGATATCAACTTATTGTCCATAATATTTATGTTTGTGTAATTGGTATACTTGAATCTGTTAGTGTGTGTGTGTGTGTGTGTGTGTGTGTGTGTGTGTGTGTGACACTGATGTTTCTTGTGAGGAATCTGATGACTGATTCTGATTAAATTCGATCACCTTGTCCTTTTCTCTTTCTTTACAGATTCAGGTTTTAGTTCTGATCTGATCTGAGTCTCACACACAGAGGATGATGAGGATAAACTCTTACAGTCAAAAGCTTTTGAAGAACAGCTGTGAGAGCTGAAACTGATGTCTTCCTTTTCTCATTCAGTGATAATCAGATGGTCTACAACATGTCAGGACTTCCCTACTTCTCTAGCTGTTTGTAAAAATGCACCAGCTAAGAGCGGCTTATATCAAAATGCACAGCTTATATCATTTCTTGAGCAGTGTGCACCAATCAGCCGGAACATTATAATACAAAACATTATGTCCAGTGGAGCTGCACCATTAATTGAGTTGGGGTCGTACGCTGTTATCTTCATGCCTAAAACTTTTTTCCATTCTGATTTTATGTTTGTTGGTGTAGGTGATTGTTGACACTTAAAGTATCAGATAATTAATCAGATAATTACACAGCTCTAAGAACAGAGTGAAAGCTACAGAGTTTACTGGAAGTGTGTTTAGATTGAGCAATAAACCCTCTGTATGTAGATTACACAGACTGTTTACCTGTGAATAGTGTGTGGGCGTGTCCTGTCTCAGGTCATTATCAGATAATAAAGTGGGCGTGTCCTGTCTCAGGTCATTATCAGATAATAAAGTGGGCGTGTCCTGTCTCAGGTCATTATCAGATAATAAAGTGGGCGTGTCCTGTCTCAGGTCATTATCAGATAATAAAGTGGGCGTGTCCTGTCTCAGGTCATTATCAGATAATAAAGTGGGCGTGTCCTGTCTCAGGTCATTATCAGATAATAAAGTGGGCGTGTCCTGTCTCAGGTCATTATCAGATAATAAAGTGAGACAGAAAGACTGTACCTCTCCTTGGATTCTTTGGATTACATAAACTCAGAATATTTATTTTTGATTTAAATTGATTCGTTTTAAAGTAAACACTTTAATCTTTCTATGGATATATTTCTTGTGGGTGGGTGTGTGTGTGGGGGGTATTCACTGAGTTTCAGTTCATTTTAGTGACGCGTTTCAGAAAGATATTGTCTGAGACGGCTGAAAGTGCACCCTGTTTATTTTTCTTTATTTTATAAAAACACAATGTTTTCTTAATATTGTGAGTATACATAAATAAAAGTCAATCCTTTACAGATTTAAATAATGTACTACACTTATGTGTCTGATCAAAAGTGATGGAGCATTTTAAGTTCTTTTCACGATTAACAGAAAAAAATAAATGCAATTCATTCCTTTGGCGGTACCGCAGACCCATAAGGATTTTAAAATGGTTGTTGATCTCTGTGATGAAAGCTGGATTCACCAATCTCTGATTTCTCTCATTTATTTTATTTTAAAAAATCAGCAAAGAGCCACAATCAGTACATGCACACGGTACCATGCTTCCTCCCAGTGTCCTGTAGCAGGCCAGACAACATGCTAATGAGGCTTAATCTCCGTCACGTGCTAGAGACACGTCAGTATCAACATGGCGTTTAGCTTCCATGCAGTTTGATATGAAATACATGACTTTAAACTTAATAACTTACAATAAGGACAGAGAGCATCAGGACACGTCTCACCTGTAACAGCGCCTTCCTGCTTCTGCCAGGAGTTCACTATTACACCACATGTGTGTTTAACGTGTATTACTGTAATTAATGGCCCCCTGATACAACAGGTAGTCTGGAACTATTGTACAATAATAGGTATATTACATTCATCTTAAATTAAAATAAACAAGATAAAAAATTTCCATAACAAAAACAGGCAGTTTTGAGAATGTTCACCCAAAATAAACATCATAAAATTGACTCATCTACACTTAGATCGAAATTAATGTGTTGAGTGTTCTGTTTACTTCATGTTATTATGAAATGATCAGCACTTTTATTGATAAATGTGATCTAACGGAGGTAAATGGGATTTAAAAACACAATAACATGGTGGGTCCATCAGACCTGTGAACACTGGCTGAGTAAAAAGAACATGAAGTCCAAACAAGGGTTTACATAACTGTTTTTATGAAGTTAAAATTTTTATTTATTATTACATGAAGAAAAATGGATGTTATGTAACATGTAGTGAACGATAGATGGCAGCAGTGAGACATAAAATGAAAGGAAAAGGCGGCAGGTCAACATTGATAAATGATGGTGAATGTTTGATAAATGTACTTTTTATTGACAAAAACATCTATGATTTTTCATGTTAATATAAATAAAAAGCTTTAAGCTAAGTATATTACAAAATCTTAAACAAATGTGACTTTTTCTTGTTAATCTAGTACTTTGGTTATTCATCCATCTATCCATTATCTGAACAGCTTATCCTGTTGAGGGTCTCAGGGGGTGGAGCCTATCCCAGCTGTCATTATGTCTATTTATTTACCCTATATTGAAACAACAGTGGTTTGATATGAAAAAGTCCACGCAGTGTTGTTCTGTTTACACTAGAAGCGCCGAGCACCAGTCATTTGACCGCAATGGGGAAAAAAAAATACCAGGACCCTCCTTTCATGACTTTTCCTAGATCTGTGAGCTTAATCACCCAGCATGCTTACATTTTCAAAATCGCACCAGTAAAAGCCAGTATAAAGTTATTTTGTTCTTATTTAAATGAAATTCCTGACAGCTGCGCGCCGGTCATGCCGTTCCCTGCCTTTTCCAACCTGCGATTCTCATTTCTCTCAGCAGATGGCGCAAGGGATCGCGAATACTAGCTATGCGTCATTCAGTGTGTATATGTAACTATCTCAGGTTTAATTCCATATATGCATATATATGCTTCCGTGAAATATTGACAATTCGCCGTTCATTCCCGCATTGATAATCAGCGATATTTTATAAGGAGATTCAGGGATTTAGCTCTACTTAATTTTATAACGTTTGGAGAAAATTCATTAGTTCGTTCATTCTATTTGAAGCTTCCGAACTTCTCGGATGTTTGTTTAGTGTGACAGTGCAATGACAGTGAAATTATCGCTAAAACAATGTAATGACCCCTCCTGAGGATATAAAGCTTTATTATTGTGTTTGAATAAATCATATCTACCACAGCAGATAATAAACTATGCTATGTTATAACAGAAGCAAACACCACGATTATGCCTCGCTTCGTTCAGTGTTGCTAGGCAACGGACCACGCGCCTAATCGGCGGGAACAATTTGGTAACAGTTTGGTCTGTGCAGTTAGTGCCCTTGTAACACCTTCCAACCCCCTCTCAAGAGAGTGCCATATAGTCCATTGTTAGTTGTAATGATTTGGCTGAAACTAATATCACTAAGTACCCTAACACCATCACTGAAATGAATCTCAGACACGTGTAATAACTAGTTTGCCAGATAAGCCCATTTAAAGAAAAAGTACTGAAGAAGGTTGTTCCACATTATTAACCCTCTGAGGTCCGGGGTGATTTTGGGGTCCTTGAGATGTTTGGACATGCTCTGATATTTGTGCTTTTTTCAGCTACTTATAATATATTATTGACCAACCTGTATTTTTCTTGTAATCAGCACAAACTGTTTTACAATAATACGTGACCAAAATGAATGTATGTGTTTGCATTTTTTAGGAAAAAAATATTATGCGTGGTTAGTAAGTTTTGTGAAAATAAAAGTAGCTTAAATAAGGCCATGAAACTCATACAGAACATTTGTTCACAAGACTTTTTGAGAACTGGGCTGGTGGACTAGTGTTTTTGCTTCAAAATGATGTGAAATTGATCTTTTTTACTTGCTCACAGAAAACAATATAGTGATTAACATTTTTTTAAGTCACTTTTTGAGTGTAAAGGGTCTATGTGAGAAGGCGTGAACTATCATTACTAATGCAGTGATTCACACCTGAGAACAAAAAGGCCTGCATACTGATCTGCATAATGAGCCATCAGACAGGTATGTGACAGAGAGAGGAGAGTTACAAGAAAGAATCTGAGGACAAAGTATATATTTTCAGTGTTTAGGTTATTTGAGAATGTATTTGACACAAGAAAACTTAAGATTTACTTGTGAGTTCAGTTAAACAGTTTATTAGGCCTAAACAATTAAAGTTGACTTTTTAGCTGCATTACTGCAGTCACTATAACAGAAAATATAGCTGTTATCACAAATTACACATAAATTACATGTTAAAATATAAAAGTGTAAGAACAGTGCAAAAAAACCCTGATGACGCCAATAAGAACTTAAATTACACTTTCAGTTTTAATCGTACAGACAAGATCTATATATTAATCAAATCTGTAAAGTGTCTACTTTTATTTGCATGCACACATGTTAAAAATAAAACTTTGTACATTAATAAAATAAAGAAAATAAACCGGGTGCGCTGTCTGTCGCTTGGTCTGTGTGAACTGCAGGGAGAAACACGTCATTAAAATGAACTGAAACTCAGCAAATACTCCACAGAGAGACACAAAATACATATCTATAGAAAGCTTAAATTGTCTCCTTTTACATTTACCAATTCAACTTGAAAATAAATAATCTGTTTTTATGCTGTTTTTTTCCTATTACAGCTGATGTGATCCCGCCTCCCTGTGCGCGCGCTGTTGATGAAAGGTTCATTTCCATATGAACAGCGCGCGCACGGGGAGGCGGAATCACATTAGCTGTAATGAGCCGATACAGGAGAATCTGTACCACTCCTTACTTTCATACTGATTACATAAAAACAGATTATTTGTTTCCGAGTTGAATGTTCCAAAATCTTTTAAATTAGCAGTTATCAAACCAATAATTAAGAAACCTGACCTCGACCCCTGTCAGCTGTCCAGTTACAGACCAATATCAAACCTCCCCTTTATCTCTAAGATCCTGGAAAAGATAGTAGCGGAGCAGCTATGCTCATATATACATAGGAATGGCATACATGAACTGTATCAGTCAGGATTTAGGCCTCATCACAGTACAGAGACAGCGCTCGTTAAAGTAGTAAATGACATTCTATTGGCCTCTGATCAGGGTTGTGTAACTATGCTTGTATTACTTGACCTCAGTGCAGCTTTTGACACTGTTGATCACGCTATTCTTCTTCACAGATTAGAAAATGTAGTGGGAATTAAGGGTACAGCCCTCTCCTGGCTCAGATCCTATCTGACCCATCGTTATCAGTATGTAGACTTAAATGGTGATTATTCTGCATGTTCTCTAGTGGAGTTTGGCGTTCCGCAGGGTTCAGTTTTAGGTCCACTGCTTTTTTCCCTTTACATGCTTCCTCTGGGCAACATAATCCGTAAGCATGGTATTAGTTTTCATTGTTATGCTGATGATACACAGTTATATGTCTCAGCAAAACCTGATGAGAAAAAACAGCTTACTAAAATTGAGCAATGTGTGCAGGACATAAGAAATTGGATGCTAACTAACTTCCTTCTGCTAAATCCGGATAAGACAGAAGTTCTAGTCATAGGACCGCATACAGCTAGGAGTAAAATTTTAGATCATACCGTAACTTTAGATGGCCTTTCTGTTCCATCAAATGCAACAGTGAAAGACCTTGGTGTGATTATTGATTCCAGCCTTTCATTTGAAGCACATGTAGATAATATTACCAGGATAGCATTCTTTCACCTCAGAAATATTGCCAGAATAAGAAATTTATTGTCGCTAAACGACGCAGAAAAACTAGTTCATGCTTTTATCACTTCTAGGTTGGACTATTGTAATGCCTTACTGTCTGGTTGTTCAGCTAGATGCATAAATAAGCTTCAGCTAGTCCAGAATGCAGCAGCGAGAGTCCTCACCAGAACCAGAAGATATGAGCACATCACCCCTATCTTATCTTCACTCCATTGGCTCCCTGTGAAATTTCGCATTGATTTTAAAATACTACTCTTGACATATAAAGCATTAAATGGTCTCGCGCCGCAGTACCTGAGCGAACTGCTAGTGTCTTACGATCCGCCACGCCTACTTCGATCAAAGGATGCAGGCTGCTTGTCAGTACCGCGTATTATGAAAAATACAGCTGGGGGCAGAGCTTTTTCTTACAAAGCCCCAAAGTTATGGAATAGTCTTCCAAATAGTGTTCGGGACTCAGACACAGTCTCAGTGTTTAAGTCCAGGCTAAAAACCTATTTATTTAGCCGAGCATTTTTATAAATAGATTTGCCATAGGTAAAGGAGCAGATCTGGGCGACTCATGGACGTAGAGTATTATGGTGAACTGGTATGTTTGGATGCTGTCCTCCTCACTCTCATTGATCACTCAGGTTTGCTGACGGTGAGGTGATTGTTTGCTTTACATGTCAGGAAGCCCTCATGTTTGTGTTTCCTTCTGGCTCTCCCTTTTAGTTATGATGTCATAGTTAGTCCTGCCGGAGTCTCTGCTTGCACGCTACAGTTAATATACATTCACATTATACATTGTGTGACTGTGACCATACCTAACTGCCATCTCTCCTCTTCTTCTCTTTCCCCCCCTCTTTCTTTTTCCTCTCTCCTCCTGTCCCCCCCTTTCACTCTTTCTCTCTCTCTCTGTCGAGCTACACATGTCGTTCCTGAGCTGCCAGTGATCCAGACTCCCTCTGCCCTCCGGACCTGTCTGACCCATCCTGGTGCCCCGCTTCTGGCTGAAGATCTCGTCACATGGATGCCCCGTGTGTCTCTCTGGGATGCGTCTGGTGTCTGGGAATGATTCTCTCTACCTAGAAAATGGTTCTGGCCTTGACTGGTGTTGGCAACTGTTTCTCTGGGGACTTGACAGTTCGATAGTTCATGACTGGAACTTCTTACAAGTCTACCTGGGTCTTCAATAACTACCTGGACTCCATATTAACATCAATTAACATCAGCTATTATAGCTGAACTGCCTCCCACCCTACACACTGTATAAATGCAGATCATTTACTGCTTTTTGTTTCACCCAAATGAGGATGGGTTCCCTGTTGAGTCTGGTTCCTCTCAAGGTTTCTTCCTCTTACCATCTCAGGGAGTTTTTCCTTGCCACTGTCGCCCTCGGCTTGCTCACCAGGGACAAACTGACCATTTTGATTCATACAAATTCACATTTCATACAAACCTAAATAATTCTTTTGACTATGTAAAGCTGCTTTGCGGCAATGAAAATTGCTAAAAGCGCTATACAAATAAAATTGAATTGAAAAAATTGAATTGAATTGAATGTTCCGAGCGTGCGCGGACCTCAGAGGGTTAAGTCTTTTAACTTAGGTTTTTTTTTTACTTCCTCAGATTTTTTTTTTCCATCACGTCCCATGTGCCCTCAGTGGGTCCGTAGTAATTTAATTTGATTTTTGTACCCCTGCTGAAAATCCAGCATGATTTAGATGCTGGTCTGTGCTGGTTAATACTGGGTAGTGACGGTCTGCTTTAGCTGGTGAACCAGCATAACTGTGCTGATAAGTTCACCAACGAGGTATAGCTACTGTTTCTGGGCCACCAGTAATGTTTCGCTGGGTAAAACTGGTTACCATTTATTATCTCATATTTTTCAAAATAATTAGTACTGAAAATAGAGTGTGTTGTAAATACATGGACTGTGTAGTGTTATCTTTAAATGTTTATATTTACATACAAGAGATAGAAATGATCAATTTTCTAAAAACATGTAAATGCATTATTTAAAAATTATTAAATATCTGCTAGGTTGTCACAAAACACAGCACAAAACTTTTATATAAATAAACTAGCATAAGTGCAAATTTTTAAAATGTATTCAATTGAAATCACTTCACACAAACACTGTCCTCAGACAAATAGTTACAACCAAACTGCAGGGCAGGGGTCCGTTCTTCATACATCGCTAACCCAGTTAGCTGGATTTGATTGTTGTGGATGATTATATATATATATATATATATATATATATATATATATATATATATACAGTGGTGTGAAAAACTATTTGCCCCCTTCCTGATTTCTTATTCTTTTGCATGTTTGTCACACTTAAATGTTTCTGCTCATCAAAAACCGTTAACTATTAGTCAAAGATAACATAATTGAACACAAAATGCAGTTTTTAAATGAAGATTATGTTATTAAGGGAGAAAAAAAACTCCAAATCTACATGGCCCTGTGTGAAAAAGTAATTGCCCCCCCTTGTTAAAAAATAACTTAACTGTGGTTTATCACAGTTAAAAGTTCAATTTCTGTAGTCACCCCCAGGCCTGATTACTGCCACACCTGTTTCAATCAAAAAATCACTTAAATAGGAGCTACCTGACACAGAGAAGTAGACCAAAAGCACCTCAAAAGCTAGACATTATGCCAAGATCCAAAGAAATTCAGAAAAAAATGAGAACAAAAGTAATTGAGATCTATCAGTCTGGTAAAGGTTATAAAGCCATTTCCAAAGCTTTGGGACTCCAGCGAACCACAGTAAGAGCCATCATCCACAAATGGCAAAAACATGGAACAGTGGTGAACCTCCCCAGGAGTGGCCAGCCGACCAAAATTACCCCAAGAGCGCAGAGACAACTCATCCGAGAGGCCACAAAAGACCCCAGGACAACAACTAAAGAACTGCAGGCCTCACTTGCCTCAATTAAGGTCAGTGTTCACGACTCCACCATAAGAAAGAGACTGGGCAAAAACGGCCTGCATGGCAGATTTCCAAGGCGCAAACCACTTAAGCAAAAAGAACATCAAGGCTCGTCTCAATTTTGCTAAAAAACATCTCAATGATTGCCAAGACTTTTGGGAAAATACCTTGTGGACCGACGAGACAAAAGTTTAACTTTTTGGAAGGTGCGTGTCCCGTTACATCTGGCGTAAAAGTAACACAGCATTTCAGAAAAAGAACACCATACCAACAGTAAAATATGGTGGTGGTAGTGTGATGGTCTGGGGTTGTTTTGCTGCTTCAGGACCTGGAAGGCTTGCTGTGATAGATGGAACCATGAATTCTACTGTCTACCAAAAAATCCTGAAGGAGAATGTCCGGCCATCTGTTCGTCAACTCAAGCTGAAGCGATCTTGGGTGCTGCAGCAGGACAATGACCCAAAACACACCAGCAAATCCACCTCTGAATGGCTGAAGAAAAACAAAATGAAGACTTTGGAGTGGCCCAGTCAAAGTCCTGACCTGAATCCTATTGAGATGTTGTGGCATGACCTTAAAAAGGCGGTTCATGCTAGAAAACTCTCAAATAAAGCTGAATTACAACAATTCTGCAAAGATGAGTGGGCCAAAATTCCTCCAGAGCTCTGTAAAAGACTCGTTGCAAGTTATCGCAAACACTTGATTGCAGTTATTGCTGCTAAGGGTGGCCCAATCAGTTATTAGGTTCAGGGGGCAATTACTTTTTCACACAGGGCCATGTAGGTTTGGATTTTTTTTCTCCCTAAATAATAAAAACCATCATTTAAAAACTGCATTTTGTGTTTACTTGTGTTATCTTTGACTAATAGTTAAATGTGTTTGATGATCAGAAACATTTTGTGTGACAAACATGCAAAAGAATAAGAAATCAGGAAGGGGGCAAATAGTTTTTCACACCACTGTATATATATATATATACAGTATACACACAATCTATCTATATGTGCATAATTGTTAAAAAAAAAATTGAGCCGCTCTTTTGCCATTTCGTCAACCAATCGAAGGGCTTGTGATCAGTGTTTCTACTGTCGATGCATATCACCTTTTAAACCAATGCACGAGCGCACAATAATCCTAGACAACTCAATCCTTCACAAAAGTTTTGTTTGCCATCATTATGCCATTCTCCTCTAGTACTTTCAAATCGTTCAGGAGTTCTGAAAAAACGTTGTCATGGCCAAATTCCTTAAAATCCTTCTCCCTACACAGTAAAACTAGCTGCATATGATCAGCATTCGACCGGGCATGGGGAGGAATGTTAAGTAGAGAGAAGTACACAGCCCAAACCTTGTGCTTTTTTTTTGAAAAAACCAAGTGGGTTCACTACTTCAAATGCATCCTTCTATAGAACCAGCTTGAGACAATTTGGATTTCCTTTAAAAAATGTGCTTGACACAAACACATCTCCATCACAACAGTCCTTGAGAACATCTGATCTTGAAACATCAGGATCCACTGATATGAGACCTTGCCAAAAACTAGATTCCAGTATATTCTTCAAAGTATTTAGCACAGGAACATAATAAGCAAATCTCTCAGTTCTGTTCTCGTCTCTGCCCAGGAATACTTTTTTTGGTTCAACATACTTAAACACGTCTTTAAAGCATTGAACTCTCGAGTAAGCAGTTCTCATAGGTCCTGTGTGACAAGCAGAGAACAAGTCAGATTGTTTTACTGTGTCACAGATTTTTATAACATCCTCATCTGAGACTGACATATCTTTTAGAAGTGAACATAGTCTATTCAGTGTATACATCTGTCCCAATTCATGTATATTTTGTATTTCTTCAACAATTGTTTGAATGGTAGATGCTGGCAGTATATGCTGTCCCTGTAGTTTAATGTAAAACATTCACACATTTCTGAGATACTGGTCACTGAAATTAGGCCCATACATGCAAGGATTTTCTGTATCTGACACACTGGCAGCTTCCTGAATTGTGGCACTTGTAGGTGGACTCTCTGACCGAGTATCTTTCTTTCAACCCCAAAATCATTTCCTAAACGTTTGTGTTTTCTAGTCATATGGGAGGTAAATGAAGATTTTACAGAGAACACAATAAAAAACAGAAGCTTTGACGGACTGAAGCGATTCTCCACATATGCAGCAGGAATAGATGTTCCACAGAACACAGGAGTGAAGGTTAACTAACTCACAGCTAACAAACAAATCCAGGCTGCCTTTACCTAAAGCCTACTAGCGTCAGAAGGCTGTTTTTAGTCTGAGGTGGATAACGTTCGTGCTGAAGCTAAAGCTAAAGCTAACATAACTTTACGCCTTCGCAGTCTGCAACACAATACTGTTCATAAATAAACCAATTTAGATCATTTTCTTCCCGAAGTAACTGAAGACGACCTGTGGTTGAGATTAAATCCAAGAAAATAGAAAAAAAAAAGAGAAACTTGGTGAAGCCGCTGATGCCGTAGTCCAGAGTGAGCGCAGGTGTAAAGACGTTAAAGGCTCTGAAGCCTGATGCAGGGCGCTGATTGGCCCGTTTGAATTCAGGCGCCTTGATGTGAAAATGATGTGTTTGGCTCCTCCAGACTTCAGGAGGGAAACGATTTTGGATGAGATACTTTTCAAATCATACAGTTCTGTTTCCATAAAAAATAGAGATATAGTATTAAAGTATAAATAAATAAATAGAACAAGCAAGAGATTATTATTTTAATGTTTTTGGGATAATAAAAAAAAGATTGTTTCAAGTATAAAGAAGAATAATGTTTAAAAAACACAAAACAAAAGGGAACTGATAAAGACATGTAAAGGTTTAATTTTACTCAACTATGACACTTGAGGAAAAATATTCTTATACATTGTACACTGCTTATTAACACGACGAATGTGTAAAGGTGGAGTGAATCAAGAATTAATTCAGTCTAGAGTGATTTTGATTTCTTAATAGTGCTATTTAATTCATTATTATATGAAAATATTTTTAAAAATCACAATGTCATATTATAACATACATTCATTACCAACACAATCATACTTTCATTCAACAATTAAAACCCGCATTTATTTTCAACAAATAAATGTAAAAATCATAGTGTTTGACCATTATAAACTTTATGAAAATTTTCCATTTAAAAAAACACTGCAATAGTTCATTACGGTATTGTTAAGTATTTTTTTTCTGAGAAACAATATAGAAATAACTGTTTTTCACAGATTCATTTATTTACGGGCAATTTACATTAAATCTACAGTTAAAAAATATTTTATAGTTTACGGATTTTTCCTCTCACAATTATACTGTTTATCACTGTTAAATATACGGATGTTTTTACAGTCTTGGGTGTGCACTCTCCCTTACACACATCCACCTCCTCAAGGTCCACTGTTCTGACACACGATAAGTCTCTGTCTGCACCTGTGACTGGGGACAACCAGCACATGGACTGACCTCGGGGGACAGGAATGTTCTCACTGCTGGTCACAGGGTGTGTGTGTGTGTGTGTGTGTGTGTGTGTGTGTGTGTGTGTCATGGAAATGTCAGGTATGTGATGTTCACTTCATATTTATTCCATAAATGTACATTCTGTGTATAAGATCATCTGTGTCTCTCTTCACTCAGTCCTGGATGTTTTCTCTGCACTATGTGAGTGAGTAGGTTATGTAACACACACACACACACACACACACATAACTGCTGTTTTTATTTTTACTTTTCGAATACATTTAGTCTGGATTATAACATAATAATCATCAATACTTAGTTTATAAATTAATAATCATTTCTTAAAATAATGATGTGGATTTTAATAGCATATTTCATCCACTAGATGGCAGTAAATCACTTCAGTTTAGGGAAACTTTTTGTTGCAGTTGACCTGCTGAGGGCGCTGTAATTAGGCAGCTGATTAATAATAAGAAGCAGAATTATTGTTATTATTAATAATAAAATAGCAAATACTATAATGTTAGAGTTATTACTGATTATGAAAGAAAAAATGCCATGATATATGAACCCATGAATAATAGTGTTTATATCTGGAGTTATGATGTGTGTAATGTTGGTGTTAATGTAAGTCCTCATCATGTGTTTAATTCTGATTTATTTTAAAATAATGTAAATGTTTTTATTATGTGAGTTTGTGTATTTATCTGTGTTTCTGAGAATAGAATAGAATCTTTATTGTTATTGTACAAGAACAGTGACATTTGATTTGTAATTCCAAAAAGTCCTAAAATAAAGACAATAAAAACATAAACATGGTGCAGTAGAGCAGTATACACTTGTGTGATATTAATTTTACCCTGCATGTGATTTACTCAACTCAAACACAGATCATCACAATATACAAAAATAATAAACATTAAAACACTTTCATTTCATTAATTGTATAAAAATAGATGATTGTTACACAATAGGAGAAAAAGCAAATAAAACTCTGCATAATGCAAAATATTGAATTGTTCTCATTCTGCGAGGCTAAAAGTCACCTTTACTTGTATATTGTTTATTAAGATTAACATTAAAATTAACGAGCTGTCACTCATTAAAAAGTGAGAATATTGAATAAAACCTGAGATCACAAAACAAACATCTGAGAATATTAAAGAAATATTCGATTATTAAACAAAATCCTGAGAATAAGGAAAGAAATTGGAGGGTTTGAAGGAAACCTGAGAATTTCACATGAAAATCTGAGAATCCGTAATGAAACTTCCAACATACACAGCTCCCTAATAGAGACTGCAACAAAACATTCATTTCAATGATATGTTTTATAGTTAAACACACAGCATGAAACCTAGACGTATATATTGCTTGCATATTGTTTACAAAGACAAGATATTCAGATGAATTGTCAGAAATGTGTTGTAAAAGGAAAGCTGGAAACATTTGGTTCAGTAATAATGGAGCTGATTTAACTCTCCCTAATCTATTTGCTAATAACAAGGTGAGAAAATGAACATGGTTCAGAATGCATGAAATTATTGGAAGTAGAATCAAATCATTGTTTGTGTTTATAAAAGTTGAAATGTAATTTCCTGAGAAAAGGCCTTTGGGGGCGTGTCTCAGTCACATGGTCCCTGTCTTTCTGAGATTTCTCCTCCACCTCATCATATTCTGTAAAATAAACACATTTACCTCTTTAATATCTCCTTTGTATTGGATTAATAGTCATTGTTTTGTAAAACCTTCAAATACAGTAAATGATGCACTATGTAGGATTTCTTTGATCTTTAAACAATAAATGAAGAGAATAGAGGACATTTATCAGATGAGTTTTCTTAATATTAACACAGGCCATGTGTATAAGATGTGATAGAGATGTCCATCAAATTTCACATCATTTTACAAACTGATTCAACTGTAGAAATGCTACAAAACAATAATACATTTTATATAGTATTACATTTCTATTTTCCTGTTAAATGTTTGGAATAAATAGATTCCAGTCCTTACAAGATTGTGTTTATAAAAATGTGGAAGTAAAAGAGCCATAAATATACAGGTCTTATCTAAAGTGTGTAATAAATCTGGCTGCACTTGTTAAATGACAGAACAGAGATTTGTTCTAAAAACAGTCAGCTGATGTTTATATTATATATCACAGGTAATATTTACAGTAGGTCTTATCTAAACTCTTTAATAAATGCACTTGTTAAATGACAGAACAGAGAGAACATTTGTTCTAAAAACTCTTCTGAAAGTTGATATTTATTATATACCATATATAATCTAATCATATATAATCTAATCATATATAATCTAATCTTTGACTTTGCTGCCTGTGCACTTATGTACATTACAGAATAAACAAGAAGTCACTCACCTTCTGTCTCTCCTCCATCCTGTTCCTCAGTGATGACATCATCATAATCTTCTGGATTGTCTAATCAACAAATAAATGAAGAAGTAATAAACCAGTGTGTGTGTTGATCTTATAGTAAAATACTGAGTTACTGAGTAGAACACGACGTTTATATGAAAAATAAAGATAACAGAAATAATTTAAATATATAAACTATTACATATTAACTTATATATTTTAAGTTACATATTAACTATAAATTATTATAGGATTCCATGCATGTGAGGAGCGAAAAGTAACTATTTAAATATATGCACTATTAAATTATTAAAATTTTTATTAATTAATTAAATTATTATTAAATTATATATATTTATTGTCTACCAGCTGCTGTAGTGAGAAAAAGGATTAACCAATAGGAACGGTGCATTTTCCCATTAGTGTGTGAAAGCTACTAGCCAGAGACTCCACTATAACCACTGAGATATGGAGGTGAGAGCTGATGAAGTCGCCTGCTGGAGCTTTACTGCAGTAAGAGGAGAAGAAATTATATCACTCTTTATAAGATGGAATTTTAGCCCTTATCTACATGATTATTTATTAATTCATAAATTCATGTTTGTATTTATTTTTTTAGTATAAATATTATAAATATTGTAAATGTATTTTAAGGCAACATTCTTAATTTGTTTATTTGTAGATTGTGATGTTAAAAACAGCCAATATTTATTTTTTATGTCCTCATCACATTCAGATTAATTTGGAAAACTAATGCATTAATAATTTCAATTAATTTAAAATGTTAAATCTTTCGTGTGACCACTAGGTGCTATTCACATTAAATTAATAAATGCATAAATGCATTAATTATTTAGGTTTAATGAAGTACATTTTATATAAAATTGTTTTACTATATTACACCTTTTTAAATTACATTATTTTTTATATTTAAATACTTTTTAATTAATAATTAAAATATTCACTATTAATATTTTATTACTATTAATACTTAATATTAATATTACATGAGTGTAAGTGTTATATGTACATATATGGAGCTCATGTGTATTTCCCTTCCTCTGTTGCAGTACCACTCTGGGCCAGTAGGTGGTACTGCCACGCTTTTCATGTCAATCTCATTTAAGGGCTTAAAATTATAACTTGTTGCTTCTTTTCATCAGCATTTTAAAATTTAGTTTGGATTTTATTTTTATTTATTTTCAGTTTGGAATAATTATATGTTACAGAGAATAGATTAAATAAAAAGCCATTAAATATTATTTAATTATTTATTGTTCAGTGATATTAATGTAGATTTTTAAGTTCCAAAATATTGTTAAATTGCTTAATTCATTATGTAAAATACATTTTGCTGAATTGTTTTAGATGTGGGTGTGGCTTATATTAAATGCAGCTGTAACCCAGTGTTCATAATTAGCCATAAGAAAATTATAGACTGGTTACTAAAATGATGGAAAATAATAATTATATTAAAGTAATATTAAAGAATCCAAACTAATAAAGGTTTTGATTATGACAGTGAAAGATGGAAGTAGACAAATAGACAGACTCTGAAATCCCCCCGTGCAAGCATGTGGTTTGTCCTGAAATCAGTTGTTTCTAAAGATCCCCCCTGTGGTTATTTACTAAATGGTTTGTCCCAGCTGGTTGTCTGTCCCTATTGGGTGAAAGGTCAAAAGAACGCGCGCGCAGCGCTGGAACTTTCTAGACTTGAAGAAGCGAATGGATTTGTGTTTTTTCCCTCACGATTAGGAGCAAATCATAGCAAATTGTTCCTGGAGTTAAATGTGATGACATTTATCTGATGAGTGCAACAGTGAGGGTCTAACATGTTAACAGTCTACTGGTTTGTATTGCTCTAGCGTGGACAGCAGCCTGGAGACTTGCTAGTTGCTAAGCTAATTGTCCGATGCTAAGCCACGTGTTTAATGTCACCGGTGTTAATGATAACATGTGGCATCTATTTTTCTGAGTGATGTACATCTACGTCACATTGTATTACTGTTGTGAATGATTTATATTATTATTATTTAACCTAAGCTTTATGATATTTTATGTTTTTTATTGCATTTTACTTTGTTGTCAGTAGTTCAACCAGTGCCATAAGCCATTGTAATATTTAATTGGTGAATTGATTTTGGGGATTCTGACCATATCTATAGGTCAGGTTTTTAGTCGAGACTGGACCCAGAACCTTTTCGAATTGATTCCTTGGATTACTTTTCCCTGTCATGGATGACGAGCCCATAAGATACTATCAAGTTGATTGATCTTCAAGTGCGGTAGGAAGGATTGTGTCCACACACAATAACGAACCGAATGGAAATTCGTGTGATGATCCAAAGTGGAGCACTAAGACTCTAGTTGACCCGGGCCGGTTTTATTTTCTTTGTGTGCGCACTCTTTTATTTATTTTTTTATTTATTTTAGTTACATATTGAATGCATCACTAGAGTTCTCTTTAAAAACATTGTGATGTAAATTGCATTCCCTTTGTGATGTTTGTTAACCATACACACCCTTAATCAGTAAATATAAATAGTTAAATTTTACTACTGTGTCCTGGGTTTCTGACTCAGTGCATCACTTAACTCTTGGCTCTTGCCAAATCTAGAACCTTCTGAAGCTGGTCTACTCTATAGAACGTGATGGTGCCACTTGTGGGCTACACAGCAGATGGGGCACTAATTCTAATAATTAATTAGTGGAAAATGGTATTAAACTATTAGTATTTAAATAAAATAAATTTTTGGACTAAGATAAAATGATACAGAAGTAATTTTATTAATAACAATAATTACATTATTTATTTCGGAATTGTTTTAGATGTGTGACTTGTATCGCAGCAGCATTATGAAAATAAATATATATAATAAGAAAGTGAAAAAAAATGAAGCTTAATTAAACTTCACGTTAAAAAGAAAGTTGTGTGATTATTTAAAATGAAATGCATGAATTAATTCCCCACATTCAGAATTGTTGAATTCTTTTAGATGTGAGTGTGACTTCTGTCAAATGCAGCAGACGAGATGTTGATGTTAATCAGCATTTAGCATCTCAGCACTGTGAGCTCTTGGAGCTACACTTTACTACACTTATAGCAAGACTTTTTTGTTGTGTGTTTGTTTTTCATCAGTTAATGTGGAGCGTCTGCTGTACACGTCCCTGTGGATGAGCTGTTACTATAGAAACCATAATGTAGTGGAACGAGTGCATTAATATAAACCTGTGATTTACAGCTGCAGTATGTCAGAGCTGCTGTTATAGAAAATTAATCAACATCAATCAGAATGCAGAATTTAGCAGCACATTGTTTAAAGTTTATTATAGAAATGTTTGAGGGGATTTTTTTAATAACAGAGAAACTCCCTGACCTGTGGTGATGTTTGTGTTTGTTTCAGCCGTAACTGCATCATCATAGTTCTCGGACACGTCCTCTGTCAGAATGTAGAGATAAAAGCTATTAAATCCACATGAATGTCATTAATGATCATTTGGATGCTTGTGGATGCAACACTGTCACATTATTATCATACCTGTCAGTATAACTGACTTCTGATCAGCTGTAATGGCCTCATCATAATTCTCAGCTTCATCCTCTACACCAAAACACAGAGATTTAAAGAGATTTAAAGTTTACTGAAGTGGCAGTTTGTACACTGTAGATTTGTGTTTGTGTGTGCTCTCTAAAACAAATCCCAAAACAGAAGCACACCCTCCACGTTATCAGCGATGGGTCCAGCAGTGACGGCATCATCGTAGTCCTCTGGTGGCTCAACTCTTCCTGTATCACCTAAATGAAATAAAAGCAGAGGCTCTGTACAAACAGCTCCATCACATTCTGACCTCATGGTTTAATGTCAAGTCACTCAATTTATCTGATCAGTTAACAACTGCACCCACTTATGAAGTCACTGGTGTCGATGACATCATCATAATACTCAGCCTTTTCTCCAATCCCAGACTTTACTGGAAAAAGAAGAGTTTGTGTGTTTGGGCTTTTAAACACATTTATACTCAATAAAATCCTCATCCAAAGAAGCTTTGATAAATGTGATAAGAGGGATTTCAGAAGCTTAAAGTAAGATAAGGTTGATTGTGAGATCTCATGTGTCAGCATTAAAACACTGGAGTTACTGTAATTCTTCTATACAATACATCATAATCACGTCTCAGAAAGGACACATTTAGTCATTTCTCATCTTTAATTGCAATTCGAATATCTTTCAGTTAATGGAGTCAGACAAACTCACACTCTGGCCTTTTTTACCTGAGAGAAGCTCATCATCCACATGCTCATACCCAGAATGCTGTTCTTCAGAGAGGAGACTTCCTGTTAGAGGAGAGCAGGACAGGCATCAGACACACACACACACCGGGTGTAAGGCAGGAAGTGCACCTGCACAGGAAAGCCTGCACTCTTGCATGCACGCTCACACACACACACACACACACAGAGGCCTTTTTTCAGACGTATGATATTTAACATTTGGAGTTTTATCAGTACATAACAGACAGTCTTTCTGTCCATTGGCAGATATTTATCTCTCTATCTCTTTCCTTCTTTGCTTTTCATTCCTCTTGGGATGAGACTTTTCCTACTATATATAGATATAGATCCTCATGTGATCCTCATATAAGGACCGTTTAATTACTTTACCAAACTTCTGTCAGTTTGAAGACATTAATTACTTTCACAAAAGACACAGTGAGGAGAAAATGTAACAAACACAACAGTAAAGTACTTCAAGAGGATGAAACTGAATAACTGAATGAACATGGCAGAGCTTGTGATACACACACACACACAGACACACACACACACTTGGACTAAATCAGAAGCATTAATACTGTAAATGTTTATCAGCAGAATTCTGTCTCTACACCACATGTACTCTAACTGCACGTTTCCTATCACACACAATTTACTTATTTTTATTAATATTTTTGTAAATTGATTGTAGCAGGATGAGCTGTCTCATTATGTTGATTATATTTATCTGGGCACCTTATTTACAACCGGCTATACTGCCATACTCCTGGTTGGAGGACTTTCGGGTTACCTGGTTCGTTATTCCAGACGCTAGCCACTCCGCTTGCCTGTGGGCTGTTATAAAGTTAGCGGAAGAGCCTTTTATGTAGAGCGCCCGCCTCCTTTTAGTCATGTACCTGACTTCCGGCCTTGCCACAGGTTTCCTCTGGACTCATTAACAGTGAGGTATTTTCCTATCCACCCTGTTTGTAGAGTGCGTGCGCTGTTATGGTGCATCTGACTTTCGCTTTCATATAAGTGATATTGTATTCGGTAGACTTTCCTGTGCGTAGCGTGCATGTTTCGTTGCGCGTCCGGCTTCCGTCTCAGTCTTCACCTAGACGGTTGGGTTTCTTGGTTAACATTGCCCAACTGGAGTTGGTAAGTGGCTCATTCCCTGTACTTCCTGGTTGTACAGTGATTGCTAGGGGTTGTTCATTCAGCATCCGGGAACATGTGGACAAATGCATGAACGCTGCTGCTTTTGCCTGAATGCAGCTTTTGCCTGATCATTGATTTTTGTTTTATTTTGTTTGCTTTGCTGTTACTGGATAAATATACACTATATACTTGCTTCACTGCTGTGTTGCATGACTGCTGCTTTATTGGCGGGCTGCTTTGCTATTTTACGGCGGTGCATGCATTCTTTGAGTTTATTTTTAATTTGTAAACTGTTTGTCTTTCTCTCTTACTTTGATTTGAAATATATGTCTCAATTTTGTAGAGCTGTGAGCTAAAGGTGGTGGCAGTGCGACGTGTAGGGGTTTGTTTCCCCTCTTCGTGTGCGTGTTGGTCACTCCTCTGTGTCAATTGTCACAGTGAATTGTGTGTGGATGTGATTTACGTGTTTTGGGGGAATTCTGGCTTGGATATCCATCCCCTCCTTGTCTTTCATAATCTGCCATCAACTGGTAAGCTCCAGCTCTAGTCTGATGGTACATTTTAATGTTTATAATTCTTAGCATAGCATATCCTTGATGTCACATTAAAACTATTTTTAGTATTGTTATACCTAACTGTTGAACGGTGAATCTGTGTATGATTGTTGTGAGAAAATAAACGTTTATGTACGAAATCCACGCTTTAGCAAACGTACCTGGGTGCCTTAGTTAATTTTATAATTAGGGTTGTTTATTTCCTTGGGTGCAATTCCCAAGGTGGCCTACAGTAATTAACAGTAGGGGAGTGGCGGAGCGTGAGCCAGCGCCCCCTAGCACTCGCCACAAAATGAATCGGACTGGATTTGGGGTAAAATCTTGCTCTAATCACTGAGTTTGCATTGAGGGGTGTATTTAGTATTGAGTGATTTGATCATTTGCATGCAGTGAATTTCAGCTCCAAGTTTAAATGGAATACAATAAGTGTGATGTAGAACAGTCCACATATCACTCACCTCTTTGAGTGGAGCTCGTGATTCTTCTAGTGATGTATCTGTGGTTGATCTCCTCATAGACTGCCTCAGGCTGAGTCTTACGCCTCGTCTTAGAGACAACTGGGAGTGCAGAATAATAATAATAATAATAATAATAATAATAACTGGTGTTGTAGAGAAAATAAACTGTGTAAATGTGTGGTACCTCTCCTGAGCACTCTGTTCTGGTAAATCAGTACCACCAGAAGCACTAAGGCCAAGAAGAGCAGCATTCCCAACACCAGTAGAGGGGTGGGTGGAGCTACAGTTGATGGAGGATTTGGAGCGGCTCTTCCTGAAGTCAGAAACACAAATAAGGAACTTAATATAAGAAAAATGATGAAGAGTAACAAATATTGTATTGTAACAAATACACATACCTGATGTGGTGGTGGTGGTGGTGGGTGTAGTAGTGGACACTGTGGATATGTCTGTATTTGCAGGAAAAAAAAAACTAACACATTAAAAATAAACTCTCACTAGATCTGATTTCTGACTTGCTGAGCTTTCAAGCTAACATCTAAGATTATGTATAAAAGTTATCACGTCTTAACACTGTGAGAAAAGTGTAGTGAGTGAAGAGAGAAAGCTGAAAAGTTAGCGCACCCCTCTGACCTGCACAGGTGACTCGAGCATGAGAGCAGTCAGTGTGTTTCTTCAGGGAATGATGACAGTCCCACAGGTGAATCTCATCCCCTCGACACTTCACTCTGTTCAGCCAGATAGTCCCTTCACCAGGACCAAAGGTAACATTCCTATCAGCACTCAGCGCCGAGCCACAGCCCAGCTGTCTGCACACCACCTGAGCGTTCCTGATGTTCCACTGGGAATGAGACACACCTATCACAATGTGGCATCTCATCATGGAGTCGAGCTGCATGCTCTCATAAACACGATGCTGGAGTCATCTGTAATGGTGAGATATTAACCTCA